>NC_045956.1:186880837-187096815 GCF_010909765.2 Amblyraja radiata
TTCCGTCAGTCTTTCTTACAGGGAGTATTGGCGTGTTGTAGGGGGACATACAACTCTCCAATACTCCATCCTTCAGTAAGTTTTCTATAATTGGCTGCAGCCCTTTCCTTCCTTCCATTGAAATCGGATACTGTCTTACTTGCACTACTTCACTTCCTTCTCGCAAGGCTATCCTCAGAGGTGGTATTCTTAGCCCTCCCCTATTTCCCTCTCTTGCCCACACCTGTGAGACTATTCTTTCTTCATCTCGATTTTCATATCTTACCATTACTCCTTCTATCTCGGGAGCTTTCATTACCTTTCCCCCTACTCCAGAGATTTTGACTTGCTTTTCCCCTAATCCCATTCCCTCCGGTATCCTGGTTACACTTGATCTTTCCGCCCCTGAGTCTACCATAAATACCGTGTCTTCTCCTTGGGGACCTAATTTTAAGTTTACCAAGGGTTCCCGTGTACGTCCTACACACCCCAAGGAGGGGAACCCCTGACCCCCCTATTCCTCCATCAGTGTGTACGATTGTACTTCATGCCTTATCTTTGGACATTCTCTTTTAAAGTGTCCTTCTTTGTGACAATGATAACACCGGGATGGCCCGGTGTGCCATCCCCCTGATCCTTGTTCTTTATTTCCCGGGGGACCCCAACCTTGGTCCCTCCATTCACCCCTTCCTCTTTCTCTTCTTTGAAAGTTTGGGGTCCCTGGTTCTCACCCCCCCTCACGGGAGGAGCAGATGCCCTGACCACGGGGGTTCTTTGGGTTGGGTTCCAACGCCACTTATTTCTCAATCCGACAACTCTTCGGATGTCTCAATAAGCCAGACGCACACCTCACCCCACCCCCTTCACCCCATCCGTGCAACATCCGCCCCAATGGACTATCAGGCGGAATGTGCGGCTCTTCACCAGTTTGAGCCTTTTTCCCCGGGCCCTTACTTTGCCCGTTCCGGTTACCCATCCCTGTCAGATCTTTTCCCGTCCAACAGAACCCAATCGCCCGAGTAATACTTAATAGTCAATATTCTTACCCGAGTCCTGTGCACAGAAATTACTCGATTGCTTGATCCCTTTCACCGGATTCCCTCTTGTTTCCAGAGTCTCTTGTCCGAATATCACTCGCTCAAACCGCTGACGGCAAGCAAGGAGATCAGAGACTGCTGAAATCAGCAGGGTGCACCTTCCCTTCCTTTCGTGCCTCCGTCAAGCGGCCGGAGTGGCGATCCCGGACGAGCCCCCAACTTGTGAGATATATTGTTTGTGCTCACAATCACTACTCAGAGACTAAATCGTGGAAACAAGAAATGCTTTATTTGCGAGTCTCCAGAATCGGGTGCCTCTCCAAGTTGAGACACCCCGAGCAAAGGAAAAACGTCTATTTTTATACAATTCAGTATACAGTCTTTATTGATCGGACGCCTCCCCTTCTGACCCCTTCCAATCAGGGTACCGAGGTTCACAATCTTCCAACCCTCCCCTCCGTGCGTCATCAATAATTCCATCTCCTCCCACATCATACATCGCATGTACATTTAAATTAGGTTCTTTGTCATGAGGGGCGTACAGTTAATATTCAGTTAACTCATTAAGCATGCGCAGTATCTGTGCCCTAACCTAATTAATTGCCTTTGACCTAAAGAATAGCTTCTGCGTTGTCAGCTACATTCCTTACCTCATCTTGTTATGGGACAATGTTATCAACAGCTCTGAAGGTCTGACTGTTTGTTCGAATCACAAGGTTGGTGTTTCCAGTTACTCAGCCCATCACAAGGTCGGTGACTACAACCGTTCGGCCCCTCACAATGGTAGTTTAATCATCTTATCCCTCACAGGTCTATGGGGAAAGACCTCTACGGGGGAACCGGGGGTGGATCGACGAGGGGATCCCGGGGCACCGGTTACAGCAGGAGATGCAGGGACAGACTGATGCGGAGAGTGTGGGTCTTGGACGCAACAGGTTACGGAACGGCTGCAACAGGTGTCGGTGTAAACACGGGCAGTGGGGCATCGGGACCCGCAGGCATTGGACAAGGTTTCTTCACTGGAAGGAGGTGTTGATGGTTGCGTCTTCGACCAGGTCAGAGCGTGGTTCCTTTGAGGGGCCATGAATGTGCTTTGCCAGTTTGTAGGTGTACCACTTGTCCTTGTACTAGTGGTTTGAGCGGCTTGCTGGTCTTGTGATAAAACCACTTTTGCGTGTCGATTTTAAACTGCACACGCTTCTGTATCGCGGTGGGAGTGCGGACATGTGGCTGCAGCTGTTGGTGGACGCGTTTGGGGAGACATTACCAGCTGGGTGGGGAGGAGCCAAGAACGCTGTCCCTTGAAATGTTCCGCAGGTTGAGTAGGACCAGGTAGACGTCAGATTTTGCTAGGTAGGTGCGTTCCATGAGTTGTTTAGCGCTGCGAACAGCACGCTCGGCAAGTCCATTGGATTGTAACTATTCTGGGCTGCTGGTGACGTGTTGAAAGTTCCAGCGTTTGGCAAAGTTCGTGATCTTTTGACTGGTGAATTGACTTCCATTGTCAGTTTGAAGGCAGACGGGTGCCCCATGCATGGACAGGTGGATTGATAGTTTTTGGATCACTGTTTCGGAGGTGATTGTTGGGAGTAGGTCAATTTTGAACCAGCTCAAGTAGGAGTCCGCCAAAAGAAGGTGGTGTTTCCCGTGCCATTCAAAGATGTCGGCGGCCACTGAAGACCACGGAAGGGAGGGAACTGGCTGAGGCAGGAGGGGCTGCTTCTGCTGGTGTGGTGTCAGGCTGTTACAGATGGCGCACAATTCGGTCTTTTCGCGTATGTACCTTGTCATTCCGGGCCAGTAGATCATGTTCTGGGCCCGTTTTAGAGTGGCCTTCGTGCCGGGGTGGCCTCTGTGGATAGCGTCATAGTACTCACTCCGTAGAATGGAAGGGATGACTGACTGCCTTATGGCCTTTGACGATTATTCAGTCCTGTAGCACTAGTTCGTCACGAACCAGGAAGTGGGGTCGTATTTCAAACGGGATGCTTGATTGTTTGTTAGGCCATCCGTTCCTTATGACGGTGGTTAGCAGTTGCGAAGTTTTGTCCGCAGATGTGTGTTCGGCAAGGCGGCGTAGACGATCGGTGGGCACGAACGAGACCCTCAGGACTGAGAATTCGTCTTGTGCAATGGGGTGACGTTCGCTGGTAGCGTGTGGGGCTCTGGAAAACGTGTCTTCGATGTGCATGTCTTTACCTTTTATGAAGTCAAAACGCTGTACCTTCAAACGTAACCCCACTTTTTAAGAAGGGAGGGAGAGAGAAAACGGGGAATTACAGACCAGTTAGTCCAACATCGGTAGTGGGGAAACTGCTAGAGTCAGCTATTAAAGATGGGATAGCAGCACATTTGGAAAGTGGTGAAATCATTGGACAAAGTCAGCATGGATTTATGAAAGGTAAATCATGTCTGACGAATCTTATAGAATTTTTCGAGGATGTAACTAGTAGAGTGGATAGGGGAGAACCAGTGGATGTGTTGTATCTGGACTTTCAGAAGGCTTTCGACAAGGTCCCACATAAGAGATTAGTATGCAAACTTAAAGCACACGGTATTGGGGGTTCAGTATTGATGTGGATAGAGAACTGGCTGGCAAACAGGAAGCAAAGAGTAGGAGTAAACGGGTCCTTTTCACAATGGCAGGCAGTGACTAGTGGGGTACCGCAAGGCTCAGTGCTGGGACCCCAGCTATTTACAATTTATATTAATGATCTGGATGAAGGAATTGAAGGCAACATCTCCAAGTTTGCGGATGACACTAAGCTGGGGGGCAGTGTTAGCTGTGAGGAGGATGCTAGGAGACTGCAAGGTGACTTGGATAGGCTGGGTGAGTGGGAAAATGTTTGGCAGATGCAGTAAATGTGGATAAATGTGAGGTTATCCACTTTGGTGGCAAAAACAGGAAAGCAGACTTATCTAAATGGTGGCCGATTAGGAAAAGGGGAGATGCAGCGAGACCTGGGTGTCATGGTACACCAGTCATTGAAAGTAGGCATGCAGGTGCAGCAGGCAGTGAAGAAAGCGAATGGTATGTTAGCTTTCATAGCAAAAGGATTTGAGGATAGGAGCAGGGAGGTTCTACTGCAGTTGTACAGGGTCTTGGTGAGACCACACCTGGAGTATTGCGTACAGTTTTGGTCTCCAATTCTGAGGAAGGACATTATAGCCATAGAGGGAGTGCAGAGAAGGTTCACCAGACTGATTCCTGGGATGTCAGGACTTTCATATGAAGAAAGACTGGATAGACTTGGCTTATACTCGCTAGAATTTAGGAGATTGAGAGGGGATCTTATGGAAACGTACAAAATTCTTATGGGGTTGGACAGGCTAGATGCAGGAAGATTGTTCCCGATGTTGGGGAAGTCCAGGACAAGGGGTCACAGCTTAAGGATAAGGGGGAAACCCTTTAGGACCGAGATGAGAAGAAACTTTTTCACACAGAGAGTGGTGAATCTCTGGAACTCTCTGCCACAGAGGGTAGTTGAGGCCAGTTCATTGGCTATATTTAAGAGGGAGTTAGATGTGGCCCTTGTGGCTAAAGGGATCAGGGGGTATGGAGAGAAGGCAGGTACGGGATACTGAGTTGGATGATCAGCCATGATCATATTGAATGGCGGTGCAGGCTCGAAGGGCCGAATGGCCTACTCCTGCACCTATTTTCTATGTATCTATGTATCTAGCATGCATTGTAGACGAGCCGGGGCAGAGTGGATGGGCTTGTTCAGGATGGTGACTAGTGGTTGGTGGTCAGTCTCAACAGTGAAAGTTTTGCCAAAAATCAAGTCCTTAAATTTTGAACAGGTAAAGACGATGGCAAGCAGTTCCTTTTCAATTTGGGCATAGTATTGTTCAATGTCTGTTAGGGTTTGTGATGCATAGGAGACAGGCATCACATCACCGTCAGTGGTTGTCTATAGGCATGCTGCGCCTAGCCCGTATTGGGATGCATCGCAGGTGATGGTGATCGGCAGCTTAGGTTAAAATACGACAGTGTTGGTGCGCTGGCTAGCTGGAGCTTGATCATCTCGAAGTCTCTTTGGTGTTGTGGGTACCAGGACCATGCAGTGTCCTTGTGGGTCAGATGCCGCAGGGGGGCAGAGAGTTCGCTGAGTGGACTTTGGAAGGAGTAGGAAGGGGACACACAGCCCCATTTATATCAACGGGTCGATGGTTGAAAGGGTCAAGAACTTCAAATTCCTGGGCGTGCACATCTCTGAAGATCTTTCCTGGTCCGAGAACACTAATGCAATTATCAAAACATCTCATCAGCGCCTCTACTTCCTGAGAAGATTACGGAGAGTCGGATTGTCAAGGAAGAATCTCTCTAACTTCTACAGGTGCACAGTCGAGAGCATACTGACCGGTTGCATCGTGGCTTGGTTCGGCAATTTGAGCGCCCTGGAGAGGAAAAGACTACAAAAAGTAGTAAACACTGCCCAGTCCATCATCGGCTCTGACCTTCCTTCCATCGAGGGGATTTATCGCAGTCGCTGCCTCAAAAAGGCTGGCAGTATCATCAAAGACCCACACCATCCTGGCCACACACTCATCTCCCTGCTACCTTCAGGTAGAAGGTACAGGAGCCTGAAGACTGCAACAACCAGGTTCAGGAATAGCTACTTCCCCACAGCCATCAGGCTATTAAACCTGGCTCGGACAAAACTCTGATTATTAATAACTACTTTCTGTTATTTTGCACTTTACCAGTTTATTTATTCATGTGTGTATATATTTATATCATGGTATATGGACACATTTATCTGTTTTGTAGTAAATGCCTACTATTTTTTCTGTGTGCTTAAGCAAAGCAAGAATTTCATTGTCCTATACAGGGACACATGACAATAAACTTACTTGAACTTGAGGTTGGGAATAAATTTGCCCAGTAGTTCACCATACCGAGGAACCGTTGCAAACTGGTGATGTCGTTTGGAACTGGTAGTTCGTAAATGGCTGCAGTCTTTAACGGATCAGGTTTTAATCCATTGCTGGTTGTCTGCGCACTGAATTGCTAGCTTTGGGGTGCCGTTGGGCATCTCCTCAGACCGGGGACCACAGTTCACCTCTGAGCTGTGGTCGGCTATGGTTCACCTGTTGGGTGTGCGGCTGCACCACACCATTACCCGCAGGAAAACGGCCTGTTGGAGAGGTTCCACCGGCAGCTCAAGGCAGTGCTGAAGGCACAACTCTCTGGCCCGGACTGGATGGACGCACTGCCGTGGGTCTTGCTGCGCATCCGAACTGCACCTAAGAAGGGCTTGGTCTCATCTTCAGCAGAGCTCGTTTACGGGTTGCCACTCATGGTGCCCGGGGTGTTCGTGCCGTCGGTGCTGGGGCAGCAGGGACCGCTGTCATCCAGCCTACAGCGCCTTCGCGAGCGAGTTGGCAGACTCGCACCCATGCCGAGGTCCCGCCATGGGACATTCCGCCCACACCTGCCATCAGCTCTCCGGGACCGTCCCTATGTTTTCCTGGGCTGTGGTGCCCACCGGACGCCACTCCAGAGGCCGTATGAAGGCCAGTTCCGGGTGCTGGAGCACGGACAGACAACCTTTGTGTTGGACATGGGGGGCTGGCCGGAGGCCATGTCAATTGACCGGTTAAAGTCGGCACATTTGGACATTGACTGGTTGCCCAGTATCAGCTGCGAGGTTACCCCCCTTCACGGCTCCCTCCGCCTGTCCCTCGACCTGTACTTCCACCAGTGCCTCCGCCTGCCCCTGTTGGCCAACTTCCGCATGCGGGTTGGGGTGGGGGGTCCTGTGGCGGCTACCAAGCGTCGGGCCATTCCACTATCGAATCCCACGGCACAGGAATGGACTAGTCCAGGGGCGGCCCTTAGCTGCAGGGATAATAGGCCTTTCTCACTGGGCGACTTGACGCAAGAGGTAACCAGAGTTGAAAATCGTGGGAACCTTGTACGATAACCGTACGGCATTCGTGGACCACCGTGGCGCTAACGGCAGGTAATCGTGTAACTTGTTGACTCGGGAGAAAATTCAAGCAAACTTGAATTTCTCCAAGAGTGACTTGTACACTTGTGGTTGAACATTGCAACATTATATGAACGTAGTGGCCAGTGCGATATCCGTAATAACTCTTGCGTTTACCGTGGGAACTCCTGCGAACGGTGAACCCGGAAGCTGGACAGAGGGGACAGAAGGTGAGTAAAAATTGTCTTCTGTGGGATTGAGTTTAAAAAATAAAGATTTGCATCCGCATATGGACATCAACTTATTCATGAGTTATGTTAATGAGATTCAAGAAAATAACTATAATCTTTAAAAGGGACTTTACTGAAAGGTCCCGCATTTTTATGGTCCGTGAGAAATTTTTCACATGTACTTTGAGAGATACAGCTCGGAGTCCTCGCCGACTAGCGATCGATGCCTTTCCGAAGCAGGGTCTGGAACGCTACCAATCAATGTTCTCCAGAGACCCGTGTAAGGAGTGAACTGCACATGCTGGTTTAAACCGAAGACAGGCACAAAAAGCTGGAGTAACTCAGCGAGTCAAGCAGCATCTCTGGAGAAAAATAGGTGATGTTTCGGGACGAGATACATCTTCAGACTCAATTCCGATTAGGATGTCCGAAGAAGGGTTCCGATTCGAATCGCCACCTATTCTTTTTCTCCAGAGATGCTGCCTGACCCGCTGACTTACTCCAGCTTTTTATGTTTTTCTTCCCAGATCTGACTTAGCTGCTGAGTTACACCAATATTTTGTGTCCTTTTGTGCGTATTAACCAGCATCTGCAGTTCCTTTAGACATTACCTAACTTCAGATTTTAGAGATATAGCGCGGAAACAGGCCCTTCGGCCCACCGAGTCCGCGCCGACCACCTATCCTTATACACTCCAGGGACAATTTTACAATGTTACCGAAACCGATTAACTTACAAACCTGTAATCTCTGGAGTGTGAGAGGAAACCGGTGCACCCATGGTCAGGATCGAACCCCGGTCTCTGGGGCTGTGAGGCAGCAACTCTACCACTGTGCCGCATGTAGTCAGATTTAATAAATTGCTGGTGTTGCTTCCAAAGACAGAGGCACTGATAATATTAGATCAGAATTGCATCTTTCCGCTAATAGTCAATTATTAGTCAATTAATAATAGAATCAATTATTGTTGGTGACATTTCACCTACGAATATCAGACTATTTTCGCAGAGGTAAGGGCCAATTAGGCATAGCAAAAGGTATGAACACTTTTAAACATTTTTTTCCGACTATTTTGTCAAAACAGGGAGAATGATCAAATTGCTCACATGGCTCACTCTGTTAGAAGCGTTCTGAGTTTAAATGTTCCATGTATTCCTTCTTAAAGTGTATATTTTTGTGTGGCCAGGGGTGCGAGTGAGAACAGCTGGGAAAGGGCGGAGGGGGCGTCACGAATAACAGCGTTTCCCTGGCCATATTATGGCCCATTCCCCAACCGTAACATTAATCAAGCTCTGTCTAACTCCGCCTTCACACCATCCCCCTGTGACATGGGTTAGTCATCGCTGGGTGGGCTGTGGGCCGAATGGCCTGCCAACGGGAGTCAGAGACTTGACACTGAGATCCATTGTGCAGGAAGGAACTGCGGATGCTGGTTTTTACCGAAGATAGACACAAACGCCACCTGTTCATTTTCTCCAGATATGTTGCCTGACCCATTGAGTTACTCCAACATTTTGTGTCTGTGTTCACTATGAACATTGAATTATTTAATTTTAGGTAACTTACACACTCTCTCTCTCCCCCGCCCACCCCCTCCTGCCCCCCCCTCCCCCATGCAGTAAATGTCGGTTAACCAGTCCAAGGTTTGCAACGATGGTTCCCTCTTGGGATCACACTATCCCTAGCCAACAATTGGCCTATCAGTGAACCAAATATAGACATAAAGTGCTGGAGTGACTCAGTGGGTCAGGCAGCATCTCTGGAGGAAAGGGTTAGGCGACATTTCGGGTCGGGACCCCTCTTCAAAATACCCTGCTGAGGTCATCTGTTGTTGGCCTTGCTTTGTCCCGGTCTTTTCTTGCTTCCAATTCCCCCCTACAATCATCCCGAAGAAGTGTCCCGACCAAAAATGGAATGTATTCCTTTTCTCCAGAGATGCTGCTTGGCCCGCTGAGTTACTCCAGCATTTTGTGTCTAACTTGCTGATTCAGACAGTTTTTGATTATCAAGTATTCTGCGCTGACTCTTTACTCTGAAACGGCAGGGGTTTAGGCGTGATCATCCTCTTGCAGACCCGACTGGACAAGAGAACAACTAATAAAATTCCTCCCGAAATACCTGGTTCATCGCCTTCATTTCGGGCGTATCGCCGTGCCACAGTATACTGTGGACAGGTCAAATGTAAGCAGGTATAATCCTTCCGCTGAAGATAGACACAAAATGCTGGAGTCACTCAGCGGGACATGCAGCATCTCTGGAGAGATGGAATGGGTGACGTTTCGGGTTGAGACCCTTCTTCAGATTGAGAGTCAGGGGAAAGGGAGACACGGAGATAAGGAAGTATAAGGTGTGAGAATGAGACATCAAAGAGGATGGAGTTCAAAAAATATATAGAATAGATCATTGTTAGTTGGGAGAAGGTGACAACAAAGCAAACAGATAAAATGTGATTGGGAACACTAAGACTGGTCGGCGAACTGGAAATGAGGGGGGGGGGGGGGTGGTTGGAGAGAGAGGGCAAGCAATGGTTACTTGAAGGCAATGCTCATACTGCTGTGGTGTAAGCTGCCCAAGTGAAATATGAGGTGCTGTTCCTCCAATTTGCGTTGGGCCTTGCTCTGATATAGGAGGAGGCCCAGGACAGAAAGGTCAGTGTGGGAATGGGAGGGGGATTTAAAATGTTGAGCAACCAGGAGATCGGGTAGGTTTATCGGACTGAGTAGAGGTGTTCAGAGAAACGATTACCGAGCCTGCTGTTGGTCTCGCCGATATATAGGAGTCCAAGCCTGGAACTGCGGACGGATACAGTAGATGAGGTTGGAGGAGGTGCAAGTGAACTATCATAAACGGTGTCGCATGTGTCTCCTCGGTATCCCGAAGTTCTACTCTTGCTCCCCCCCCCCCTCCCCCCTACCGTGGGTCAGGCTGCTTCTCCAAAGAAAAAGGATGGGTGGCTTTTCGGGTCGGGGGCTTTCTTCAAACTGAAAGGTGGGGGGGGGGGGGGGGGGTGGTAAGTGACGTACTGGAGGTGAGAAAAGACCCGGATCAATTAGGACCAGCCACAAATGACATCGACTGGAGCGCCCGGGAGGTCCATTGTTGGTTTGGGAAGGTGTGAACTGAAAAAGAATGTAGAGAGCTGAGGACCTGGTAAAATGACAAGGAAAGTGGGAGGGAGAGGGGGAAGTGTAAATAGAAGTTATTTAAAGTTAGAGAATTCAATGTACAAACCACTGGGGTGTAAGCTACCCAAGCAACGTGAGGTGCTGTTTCTCTAATTTGCATGTGCCCGCACACTGGCAATGGAGAAGGCCCAAGACAGAAAGGTCAGTGTGGGAATGGGAAGGGGAGTTGACATGGTAAGCAGACCAAGTGTAAGCGTTCCAGTGACGTGCGGTGAGGTCAATGGCTGGGGAGGGACTGGCTAGAATCAGTGGCCTGGCCTGGCCACCGTGTCTCTCCGGGGAGAGGGAGGGGTGGAGCTGGGGCTGTGTGAGTGAAGCACGGCGACTGGAGGGGCGGGAGCGTTGCCCTGGGACCATGAGGGAACGACCCACCTCCCCCTTCTTCATTCCCCTTCACACACCCCTCCACGCCTACCCTTTGCTTCCCCCTCCACCCCTCTACCCTCTCTCCACCCATCTCTCCTCCCTCCACCTGGGGTAGATCTACCCAAGCCGAGAGTAAATTATTCCAGCGCGGGGCCCCCTCAGGCGTCGGGCCCAATTGGGAGCTCTCAGCGGCCCAGAGCTACAAATCAACTATTCAACCTACTAGTCAGCGCCGCCCGCAGCTGGAAAGTCATCGCCGCCAGCAGTGGAATCCAGTGCTTCACTGCCACTGCTGAAGCTACTGACGTGGAAGGAGAGTGAGGCAGCGTCAATTACATGGGCTGAGCCTATGTAATTGACGCTCGCTCTCCCTTCACTGAGATCAAGACACGCCCCCTCAGTGAGGCAGATGTGATAGCTGCCTCCCCTGGTGCTTTTTCATTGCAATTTTATGAAGAGACCAGCTAGCCTAAATTTAACATCGTTTAACGTGAAATAAGTTACCTGGACTATGGAAGGCGAGGACATGTAATGAAGAGATTTAGAAACATTACATTTGTGACATACAAAGAGATAGTAACAAGCACACTTATTGCCCGCGCTCCATCCAGTTTCTGAGGGGTTGTGCAATCAGAGGGGAGACTCAGCTCGTTGTTGCCATCTTATCTCTCACTATTTGCAGTGGAGCTCTGCAAATTTGGCGATTTTTACTAAAAAAAATGATTGGATTCATATAGAAATGACATTTATAACACAGGTAAGTGGGAAAATCTTTATATTTATTTTATTATTATTTTTCTTTACTTTTCTTAACATCTATTTTCATTGGGAGTATGACAGGTGAGGCTCTGCCTCCCATGCCCGCACATCCCTGAAGTGTTCAGTAACTCAGCAGGACAGGCAGCATCTCTGGAGAGAAGGAATGGGTGACGTTTCGGGTCAAGACACTTCTTCATACTCAACCTGAAGCGTCACGCATTCCTTCTCTCCAGTGATGCCGCCTGTCCCACTGAGCTACTCCAGCATTTTGTATCTATCTTCGGTTTAAACCAGCGTCTGCAGTTCCTTCTTACACAAGTCTACTTCGCCATTGAATTGTGGCTGATTTATCTCTCCCTCCTAACCCCATTCACCTGCCTCATCCCCATAACCCCTGACACTCGTGCTAATCAATAACACCCGTACAAGTCAAGTACACTGGATGAGGTTAGAGGAGATACATGTGAACCTCTATCTAACGTGCAAGGATTGTCCAGGTTCCTGGATGAAGTCGATGGAGGAGGTAGAAGGGCAGGTGTTGCACCTCTTGCAGGGAAAGGTAATTGTATATATTTTTTCATGAAATCGCAAATCTGAAGATATTTAAAATATTGGTTGTTTTTCAATTTAAATTTTAATTGTAATTGTTGGAATGATAGTAGGTTTCCCATTTTGTACATATCCCCGATCCTTCTAATTCCGAGACTTTCCCATTGGTTATATGTCTTATCAATAAGAGACTAGAACTAGGGGACATAGTTGCAGAATAAGGGGGGGGCTCTTTTAAAACGGAGATGAGGAAGAACTTCTTCACCCAGAGGGTGGTTAATTTATGGAATTCACTGCCCCAGGGAGCAGTGGAAGCAGAAACTTTAAATATATTTAAGACTAAAATAGATGGTTTTTTAGCTGCCATGGGGATAAGGGGCTACGGGGAGAGGGCAGGGATATGGACCTAGGTATGGTTAGTATAGTAAGACCTGAGTGATCTCCTGGACAAGTGTCGATCACCTGGATTGGGGTCGGAGAGGAATTTCCCGGATTTTTTTCCCGAATTGGACCTGGGTTTTTATCCGGTTTTTTGCCTCTCCCAGGAGATCACGAGGTTTTTGGGGTGGAGAGGGGTGATAGCGGTATAAAGGGGAGGGTAGTGTCTTGTGTTCTGTGTCTTGTGTCTACTGTTTGTGGGTAAGTGTGTCTGTTTAGTGTTCAGCCATGAGCGAATGGCGGTGCGGGCTCGACGGACCTGGTGGTCTACTCTCGCACCTACTTTCTATGTTTCTATGTTTCTATGGTTTAAATAAAGGGTTATTCGCTATTGGCATTAACAATGATAGATTTCTTAATTTTAAAGATAATTTTATTTGTTTCCAAATTCTTATTGTACCATATATAATTGGGTTCTTCTTATATATTGTGTTATTCAGTTTTTTGGGGGAGAAGAGGATCGTTCCTACGTTCCTATATTACAAGGATGGCAATCCTCTTTCTCCATTTTTATCCATTCTGTCTGTTGGGTAGAACTATCCAACCAATAAATCATATTCTTAATATACACTGCCCAGTAATAATACATAAAATTCGGAAGTGAAAGTCCCCCGACCTCTTTTGGTTTACATAAGTGTTTTTTTGTGATTCTATGTGATCTATAGTCCCAAATATAATTAGTAATATTAGAGTCTAATTTAAAAAAAAAATATTTTGATATATATACCGGTATAGACTGAAATAGGTATAGTAATTGTGGTAGGAAGATCATTTTTATTGCATTTATTCTACCTAATAATGATAAGGGAAGAGTTTTCCAAAATTTAATCAGCGTATTAAGTTTATCTAATAAAGGTATGAAATTAGCGTTGAATAATACTTTATATTTTCTAGTAATCTGAATACCCAAATATTTAAAGGGGAACTTCAATAAGTGTGTAGGTTCTTGAGGTTTTAATGTCATGATTTCACTTTTATTCCAGTTTATTCTATATCCAGAAAAAGACCCAAATTCCTCTATTAAATTTAATAAATTTGGTATGCTCGTTTGTGACTTTGTAATAAATAAAAGTATATCGTCTTCATATAATGAGATTTTATTCTTTGAGTCCCTGGTATTATAGCCCTGAATATTCGGATGAATTCTTATACTTTCAGCCAGGGGTTCTATCATAAGGACAAATAGCAGGGGTGATAATGCACATCCCTGCCTATTACCCCTTGATAGTTGAAATTTTTGAGATAACATGTTGTTAGTTAAAATTTTTGCCATCGGTTTATCATACAATAATTCTACCCATGTTATAAAATTCTCTCCCATATTAAATTTTTGTTAGTGTTTCAGGTAGTTTGTTTTCTTTAAAAGCATGGGAGTATAAATTAAATAAATAAGGGGTCGTTATCTCATGAATTTTTTTTATAAAATTCATTGTTAAAACCATCTGGTCCCGGTGTCTTACCATTTTTCAGCGATTTTATTGTTTCACCTATTTCTTCGATTGTAATTTGAGCTCCTAGTTCCTCTTGTTCCAAAAGGTCCAGTTTTGGAAGATTACAGTTATCTAAAAAAAAAAATATTTTACTATCTTCTATTTTAATTTTAGATGTATATAAGTTTTTGTAAAATTGAGCAAATCTATTATTAATATCTTTAGGTAGTATTAATAATTCACCTTTCTCTGACTTAATTTTGGTTATAGTATTATCCTTTTCTTGTTTTTTCAATTGGCGAGCTAAAAGCTCATGTGGTTTGTCACCAAACTCAAAATGTTCCTGTTTTGTAATTTGGAATAGTCTTATTACTCTTGCCGTTAAAATTCGATTAACTTTCAGTAATATTATCTTATTGTGTTTATCTGTCGTGGAATCTTTAGCATTATCTAACTCTAACTCTCTGATTTCTTGTTCTAACAACATTTGTTCAGTCTTATTCTTTTTATTTTGAAAACTTTGATATGAAATTATAATTCCTCTCATAAATTCCTTAAAAGTTTCCCATAATAAAGAAGGCGAAGTACCTGGTATATCATTTGTATCGAAAAAAAGTTTCATTTGTTGTTTTAAATATTGATAACCTTGCACATCATTTAAAATATGTGTATTAAACCTCCAAAAAGATTTTTTACCCGGCATTCCCTCAAATTTTACTGAAAATGTCAACGGAGAGTGATCTGAGATACTACTAATGTGGTATGTTGGGTTGTTTGTATATGGCATTAATTTCATATCCACAAAAAATAATCAATTCTTGAATAAGTTTTATGTACCGCAGAGTAAAACGAGTATTCCCTTCCAACTGGATTAGCAGATCTCCATACATCTATTACATTAGTATTTTTTATATATGTATTTAGAAGTTTGCTAGTCTTAGATTTTAAATTACCCTTCCTTTGTTTTGCTGAGTTATCTAGATATGAATCTAAAACACAGTTAAAGTCCCCCCCTATTATCACATTTTGGTAATTAAACTCTGATATTATGTCTATAACTTTATCAAAAAATTGGGGGTTGTCAAAATTCAGAGCATAAATATTTATCAAAGTTAGTGGGGTTGCATAACTTTCTCCCGAAACTATAATATACCTTCCCTCTTTATCTGATATAGTATTCTTTAATTTAAAAGGAATACCTTTTCTAATAAGAATAGCCATACCCCTAGATTTAGAAATGAGGAGTAGTATGTCTGGCCTATCCAATTCGCCTTTAATCTCATTTGTGTTTGTTGTTTCATGTGTGCTTCCTGCAAAAAGATTGTCGCTTTTCAAAGATTTTAGTTGGGCAAAAATTTTACCCCTCGTAATTGGTTCGTTGGCACCCCTTATATTCCAACTACAAAATGTAATTCCTCCATTCTTTATTTGTCTATCGTCTTGCATTGTAAATCAAGGTAATATTCCTGAATCATATGGTGCAACCAAATACCTCAGAATTCTAGGAGATGGGTGGTCATCCCGGGTTATTAGATTTATATTGCATCTCCTTCTTGTAAAGTGCCTTAGAAAAAGAAAGAAAAAATGTGATATACAATTACTTTCAAAAAAAATAAACAGATAAAAATCTTGATTGTGCTTAAAAAAAAAGGTGCTATTAAGGTATCTAAGGAAAGATACCTTAAAGACGGATAGCCATCAATGATGGCAAAAAATGTACAGACCTCCGTGATGTTGTTATACATTGAGCTCCTCCCCCTTGGTGAAGCCTCATAAAAAGTTACATACCGTTTCATATTTTGTCTTTTCTTATATGAGTTTATCAAACCAGCGCAGTTGAAAGTCGAAAAAATAAATAAAAAAATATCAGGAAAAGACACAAGGGGTAAAAAAACAAACAAATATAGAACACAACATATACACGATTAGGAAGGTACACAAAATTGCTGGGGAAACTCAGCGGGTGCAGCAGCATCTATGGAGCGAAGGAAATAGGCGACGTTTCGGGCCGAAACCCTTCTTCAGACTGATGGGGGGTGGGGAAAAGAAAGAAGGAAAAGGGGAGGAGGAGGAGGAGCCCGAGGGCGGGCGGATGGGACGGTGGGAGGAGACAGCTAGAGGGTTAAGGAAGGGGAGGAGACAGCAAGGGCTAGCCAAATTGGGAGAATTCAATGTTAATGCCATAAGGACGCAAGGTCCCCAGACGGAATATGAGGTGCTGTTCCTCCAATTTCCGCTGTTGCTCACTCTGGCAATGGAGGAGACCCAGGACAGAGAGGTCGGATTGGGAATGGTAGGGGGAGTTGAAGTGCTGAGCCACCGGGAGGTCAGGTAGGTTATTGCGGACTGAGCGGAGGTGTTCGGCGAAACGATCGCCCAACCTACGCTTGGTCTCACCGATGTAAATCAGCTGACAACTAGAGCAGCGGATGCAGTAGATGAGGTTGGAGGAGATAAAGGTGAACCTTTGTCGCACCTGGAACGACTGCTTGGGACCTTGAATGGAGTCGAGGGGGGAGGTGAAGGGACAGGTGTTGCATTTCTTGCGGTTGCAACGGAAAGTGCCCGGGGAGGGGGTGGTGCGGGAGGGAAGGGAAGAATTGACGAGGGAGTTGCGGAGGGAGCGGTCTTTGCGGAAGGCAGACATGGGGGGAGATGGGAAGATGTGGCGAGTGGTGGGGTCACGTTGGAGGTGGCGGAAATGGCGGAGGATTATGTGTTGTATTTGCCGGCTGGTGGGGTGAAAGGTGAGGACCAGAGGGACTCTGCCCTTGTTGCGTGTGCGAGGATGGGGAGAGAGAGCAGTGTTACGGGGTATGGATGAGACCCTGGTGTGAGCCTCATCTATGGTGGCGGAGGGGAATCCCCGTTCCCTGAAGAACGAGGACATTTCCGATGCCCTGGTATGAAATGTCTCATCCTGGGAACAGATGCGGCGTAGGCAGAGGAATTGGGAGTAGGGGATGGAGTCTTTACAGGGGGCAGGGTGGGAAGACGTGTAGTCCAGATAGCCATGTGAGTCAGTGGGTTTGTAATGTATGTCGGTCAGGAGTCTGTCCCCTGCGATGGAGATGGTGAGGTCAAGGAATGGTAGGGAAGTGTCGGAAATCGTCCAGGTGTATTGGGGTGCCGGATGGAAGTTGGTGGTGAAGTGGATGAAGTCAGTCAGTTGTGTGTGGGTGCAGGAGGTGGCACCAAAGCAGTCGTCAATGTAACGGAGGTAGAGGTCGGGGATGGGGCCCTGGTACGTCTCGAACAAGGATTGTTCAACGTGCCCGACAAAGAGTCAGGCGTAGCTGGGGCCCATGCGTGTGCCCATAGCTACGCCTTGTGTTTGGAGGAAATGGGTGAGTCAAATGTAAAGTTATTGAGGGTGAGGACCAACTCCGCTAAGCGGAGGAGAATGTCAGTGGCTGGGTATAGGTTGCTCCTCTGGTCGAGGAAGAACCGGAGGGCTCTGAGGCCATCCTGGTGGGGGATGGAGGTGTAGAGTGACCGGACATCCATGGTGAAGATGAGGGGGTGAGGGCCCAGAGAGTGGAATGCATGGAGGCGGCGGAGAGTGTCTGAAGTGTCTAGAACATAGGTGGGGAGGGATTTGACCAAGGGGGATAGGATGGAGTCAAGGTATGTGGAGATGAGTTCGGTGGGGCACGAACACGCAGAGACAATGGGTCTGCCGGGAGAGCCGGGTTTGTGGATTTTGGGGAGAAGGTAAAAACGGGCCGTGCGGGGCTGGGGAACGATGAGTTTGGAGGCTTGGTCAGGTAGGGCGTGGGAATTGATGAAGTCGGTGATGGTGCTAGAAATGGTGGCCTGGTGCTCGTCAGTGGGGTCATGGTCCAAGGGTAAGTAGGAGGAGGTGTCCGAGAGTTGGCGCGTGGCCTCAGCTTTGTAGAGATCGGCGCGCCAG
Organism: Amblyraja radiata; assembly: GCF_010909765.2. Taxonomy (NCBI): domain Eukaryota; kingdom Metazoa; phylum Chordata; class Chondrichthyes; order Rajiformes; family Rajidae; genus Amblyraja; species Amblyraja radiata. The sequence continues at coordinate 186,898,659 of NC_045956.1, forward strand.
ACTACCACGGCACCTCCCTTGTCGGCTGGTTTGATGACCCAGTCTGGGTTTTTGCGGAGTGATTCGATGGCAGTGCGTTCAGAGGGGGAAAGATTGGAGTGAGACAGGGGAGTGGAGAAGTTGAGGCGGTTGACGTCGCGGCGGCAGTTCTGAATGAAGAGTTCCAGAGCCGGGACTTTATGAGGGGGGTTCCACGAGGAGGGGGTGCGTTGGAGACGGGAGAAGGAGTCATCATTAGGGGGCGAGGACTCCTTCCCATGGAAGTGCGCTGTGAGGCGGAGACGCCGGTAGAAGCGCTCCAAGTCATGGTGGGCGCGGAACTCATTGAGATGGGGACGGAGGGGGACAAAGGTGAGACCTCTGCTGATTATATATACACGATTATATAAGTATATATGTCCTTCCAACTTATCCAATCTTAATCTAATCTAAACTTTCCCATATATATCCACCCAGGATTCTTACATAATATCCCATTCTATAACTACCATACCAGCGTACCAATCATACAAGCAGGTACCAAAGGGTTAACTACCATACAAGCAGGTGCCAAGGGGTTAAACTTTGAGCTTTTCATCCAAGGTTGAACATAGCCAAGCTCTCTGAATAACACATTCCAGTGAGATAAGCTTTATAATTGTCTGTGTAGCTCGGCCATTTTAATCAGTTCAATACTCTGTCATAAGAATTAAAAAGTTCAAACTTCTTCCTTGTCGGCAGCTTTCCCCGGTGTTTTCTTAACGATATCCTCTGCATACTTTAGAGCTTTTCCGGGATCTGCAATTGAGCGTTCAACACCGTTATAAGATACCTTCATTTTTCCCGGAAAGTAAATTCCATATCTTACTCCCAGGACATCCCTCAAAGTGTGTCTTGCCGGTGTAAACAATCTCATTTTCCGGAATACCTCGGGAGAGTAATCGCGAAATATTCGCACATTATCCCGACGGTATGTCAGCTTCTTCCCGTGAGTAATCTTTTTCAATATAAATTCCACTGAAGAGATGTCACGGAATTTCACAATTATCTGTCTTGAATTATTTGTTCCTCTTGCAACGTACCCAACTCGGTGAGCGACGTCTATTCTTGGTTCTTCCGACAGTTCAAAGACATCTTTGAGTAAATCAGTGACGAAAGTACATGCTTGAGATTCATGTCACTCTCGTCCTTCCTCTACTCCGAGAATCCTCAGGTTATGTCTTCGAGCTCTTGCTTCCAAGTCCAGACATTTATCAGTCATTCTTCCAAGTTTTTCCTCTTCAGTTTTCTGTGATTGTTTCAAACTCTTTATTTCCGTGACAATCTCTTTTATCTCATTCTCCATCTCTTCCATTATCTCATCCAGCTTTCCGATATCATCCTTCACACCTTTAAATTTCTTGTTGTAATCATTTTCAATTCAGACACACTCTGATTTTAATCTCTTATCAAATTCCTTATACTGCTTTTTCAGTTTTTTTAACTCACTGCAAGTATTATCCATTTGTTGAGAAATTCTCTCCATGCTACTCTCCATGCTCTTCTTATTACTATCCATATTAATCTCCAGACTCTTCATATGAGACTCCATACTTTGCATCTTCTCCATTGTAATGTTGATTGTAGCAGTCATATCTAAAAGCATTTGTTTTACCTCCTTCTCTTTCTTGTCTCCCTTTGTCGCCATTTCAAGCAGAGACCCTTGGCTGTAAGATTCTTCTTCTTCTGAACCTTCTTCTGTCGTTTGCAGTATCCAATACTTTCTCGAGCTGAAGACTGATAGTGTTTTTCTCTGGCGCCCTTGAACGATTATCTTTACTCATTTAAACTCCCAATTTTACCATTAATCTCCCCGATTTTCACGTCACCTTCTGATGATAACACCAGGCGGCTCCGGTGAGTTTTTTTGAAATCGGTGCTGACTTTAAAACGGCTTTTTACAATTTTTTGCAGGAGAGAAGCTCAATGCCGCGCCTTAATACTCCATGACGCCACCGGAAGTTAAGCCGGAGAATGCTTGCCGGGAAAGTTCAAAGTTCAAAGTAAACTTTATTGTCAATTCAAATAATGCAACAAGTAGTTACACAGAGGATTGAAATTGCGTTTCCCCATACTCCAAATATGCAAGTAATATTTATAACACAGACAGACTATATACCAATAAAGATAGACAATGGACATACACATTATATAAAATATTCACAGTGTGCCAGAGTGTAGTAACATTTTGAGGTATGTTATTAAGGTGCAATAATAAAAGGTGCAATATAGAAAAGTGTAAATAGCATACTGCAGACATTGAGTTAAAGTTAATTTGACAGTCAGTTGGTCTTTGTTTGTGTAATGTTCATGGAATTTTCTTGAGTGTGTGTTGTGAACTCTTGTAAACTTCGGCGCCCAAGGGTTGGGTAAATAAGCAAACTGCTCAATCTGGAGTTCAAGATCATCTTTAATCAGTACCCATATTATAGCGGTACAGCAGGTCATTAGTTGTTAGTTCATCGTTACCGCTTCCAAGACTGACCAGTGTAGGAAGTGGGTGTTAGTATGAATCGTACAGTAAGGTGGGGTTAGTGATGCTATTCTACTATGATTGGTTCACATGCAATAACCAATCTACATCCTTCCCTGTAAAGAGCGAATATAGTCAAACACACATGCAGCTAGAATTCAAGCATACTCGCCATAGGTGTCAGGCGGACTACTTATACGCCCAAACACATATGGATCAAGCCCTCTTCCCCTTCGCCAGAAAACCCGGAAGTGAGAAAGCAGCAGGGGACAATCGTGGTGACTGACAGGGGGAGCATGCGGGAGAGGTAGTATTGTTAGTCACAGCCGCCGGTCGTGGTGGAGTAAGGGACTTGCTAGAACCAATGGTGGCCACGGCAGCAGACGGCTGAAACAGTAGAGGTGGAGCGAAAGGATCGCCTGGTGGAGGACGTGGTTCCTTCACAGCCAGCAAGGATTGGTGGCTCCGTCGGTACAAGGCGCCATCGATGTCAACAAGGTAGGATCGGGTTTCTTTGGATTGGCCAACAACGCAACCTAGACGGGAATGTCCCACAGTAGTTTGCAAAGGACAACTTAGAAACATAGAAAATAGGTGCAGGAGTAGGCCATTCGGCCCTTCGAGCCTGCACCACCATTCAATATGATCATGGCTGATCATCCAACTCAGTATCCTGTACCTGCCTTCTCTCCATACCCCCTGATCCCTTTAGCCACAAGGGCCACATCTGACTCCCTCTTAAATATAGCCAATGAACTGGCCTCAACTACCTACTGCGGGAGAGAATTCCAGAGATTCACCACTCTCTGTGTGAAAAAGATTTTCCTCATCTCGGTCCTAAAGGATTTCCCCCTTATCCTTAAACTGTGACCCCTTGTTCTGGACTTCCCCAACATTGGGAACAATCTTCCTGCATCTAGCCTGTCCAACCCCTTAAGAATTTTGTAAGTTTCTATAAGATCCCCCCTCAATCTTCTAAATTCTAGTGAGTACAAACCAAGCCTATCCAGTCTTTCTTCATATGAAAGTCCTGACATCCCAGGAATCAGTCTGGTGAACCTTCTCTGTACTCCCTCTATGGCAAGAATGTCTATCCTCAGATTAGGAGACCAAAACTGTACGCAATACTCCAGGTGTGGTCTCACCAAGACCCTGTACAACTGTAGTAGAACCTCCCTGCTCCTATACTCAAATCCTTTTGCTATGAATGCTAACATACCATTCGCCTTCTTCACTGCCTGCTGCACCTGCATGCCTACTTTTAATGACTGGTGTACCATGACACCCAGGTCTCGTTGCATCTCCCGCTTTCCTAATCGGCCACCATTCAGATAATAATCTACTTTCCTGTTTTTGCCACCAAAGTGGATAACCTCACATTTATCCACATTATACTGCATCTGCCATGCATTTGCCCACTCACCCAGCCTATCCAAGTCACCTTGCAGCCTCCTAGCATCCTCCTCACAGCTAACACTGCCCCCCAGCTTCATGTCATCCGCAAACTTGGAGATGTTGCATTCAATTCCCTCGTCCAAATCATTAATATATATCATAAATAGCTGGGGTCCCAGAACTGAGCCTTGCGTTACCCCACTAGTCACTGCCTGCCATTGTGAAAAGGACCCTTTTACTCCTACTCTTTGCTTCCTGTCTGCCAGCCAGTTCTCTATCCACATCAATACTGAACCCCCAATACCGTGTGCTTTAAGTTTGTATACTAATCTCTTATGTGGGACCTTATCGAAAGCCTTCTGAAAGTCCAGATATAACACATCCACTGGTTCTCCCTTATCCACTCTACTAGTTACATCCTCGAAAAATTCTATAAGATTCGTCAGACATGATTTACCCTTCATAAATCCATGCTGACTTGTCCATTGATTTCACCACTTTCCAAATGTGCTGCTATCCCATCTTTAATAACTGATTCTAGCAGTTTCCCCATTACCGACGTTAGACTAACTAGTCTGTAATTTCCCGTTTTCTCTCTCCCTCCCTTTTTAAAAAGTGGTGTTACATTAGCTACCCTCCAATCCTCAGGAACTACTCCAGAATCTAAAGAGTTTTGAAAAATTATCACTAATGCATCCACTATTTCTGGGGCTACTTCCTTAAGTACTCTGGGATGCAGCCTATCTGGCCCTGGGGATTTATCGGCCTTTAATCCATTCAATTTACCTAACACCACTTCACGGCTAACCTGGATTTCACTCAGTTCCTCCATCTCATTTGACCCCCGGTCCCCTGCTATTTGCGGCAGATTATTTATGTCTTCCTTAGTGAAGACAGAACCAAAGTAGTTATTCAATTGGTCTGCCATGTCCTTGTCCCCCATGATCAATTCACCCGTTTCTGACTGCAAGGGACCTACATTTGTTTTAACTAATATTTTTCTCTTCACATATCTATAAAAGCCTTTGCAGTCAGTTTTTATGTTCCCTGCCAGTTTTCTTTCATAATCTATTTCCCCTTTCCTAAATAAGCCCTTTGTCCTCCTCTGCTGGACTGAATTTCTCCCAGTCCTCTGGTAGGCTGCTTTTTCTGGCTAATTTGTACGCTTCATCTTTTGTTTTGATACTATCCCTGATTTCCCTTGTTATCCACGGATGCACTTCCTTCCCTGATTTATTTTTTTGCCAAACTGGGATGAACAATTGTTGTCGTTCATCCATGCAGTCTTTAAATGCCTTCCATTGCATATCCACCGTCAACCCATTAAAAATCAATCGCCAGTCTATCTTGGCCAATTCACGTCTCATACCCTCAAAGTTACCTTTCTTTAAGTTCAGGACCCTTGTTTCTGAATTAACGATGTCACTCTCCATCCTAATGAAGAACTCAACCATATTATGGTCACTCTTGCCCAAGGGGCCACACACAACAAGACTGCTGACTAACCCTTCCTCATTACTCAATACCCAGTCTAGAATAGCCTGCTCTCTCGTTGGTACCTCTACATGTTGGTTTAGAAAACTATCCTGCATACATTCCAAGAAATCCTCTTCCTCAGCACCCTTGCCAATTTGATTCACCCAATCTATATGTAGATTGAAGTCACCCATTATAACTCTTTTACCTTTGTTGCACGCATTTCTAATTTCCTGTTTGATGCCATCCCCAACTCCACTACTACTGTTAGGTGGCCTGTACACAACTCCCACTAGCATTTTCTGCCCCTTAGTGTTTCGCAGCTCCACCCATATCGATTCCACATCCTCAAAGCTAATGTCCTTCCTTTGAATTGCGTTAATCTCCTCTCTAACCAGCAACGCTACCCCACCTCCTTTCCCTTTCTGTCTATCCCCCCTGAATATTGAATATCCCTGGATGTTCAGCTCCCAGCCTTGGTCACCCTGGAGCCATGTCTCCGTGATCCCAACTATATCATAGTCATTAATAGCTATCTGCACATTCAACTCATCCACCTTATTACGAATGCTCCTTGCATTGAGACACAAAGCCTTCAGGCTTGTTTTTACAACACTCCTACCCCTTATACAATTTTGCTGAAAAGTGGCCCTTTTTGATTTTTGCACTGGATTTGCCGACCTGCCACTTTTACTTTTCACCTTGCTACCTATTGCTTCTACCCTCATTTTACACCCCTCTGTCTCTACGCTCACACATTTAAGAAACCCTTTCCCTTTAACTCCATCCTCCACTATCCCATTCGACACCCCACCCCCCTTATTCAGTTTAAAACCACCCGTGTAGCAGTGGCAAACCTGCCTGCCAGAATGCTGGTCCCACACCTGTTAAGATGCAATCCATCCCTTTTGTACAGTTCCCCCTTACCCCAAAACAGATCCCAGTGATCTAAGAATCTAAATCCCTGCCCCGTGCACCAGTTCCTCAGCCACACGTTCAGGTCCCGTATCTCCCTGTTCCTGCTCTCGCCAGAACGAGGAACTGGAAGCAAACCGCAGATAACAACCCTGGAGGTCCTGCTTTTCAGCATTTTTCTGAGCTCTCTAAAGTCACGCTGCAGAATATTCATCCCCTTCTTTCCGACATCGTTTGTGCCGACATGCACTACCACTTCCGGATGTTCACCTTCGCCCTTGAGGATTTTCAGCACTCTGTCCATGACAGCCTGGATCCTGGCACCAGGAAGGCAGCACACCATCCTCGCATCCCGTCTGTTGCCGCAGAAACCCCTGTCCGTACCTCTCACAATGGAGTCTCCCACTACAATGGCGTTGCCTGCCTTAGGCCTTTTTGGTTTGGGCTCAACAGCCCTATTCGCATCGCAAGCCAGTCCGCCGCTCAGTGTAAACACGTCTTATGTCCCGACAGCTTCTAAGTGGGTGAACCTGTTCACAAGAGGTACAACACCCGGGGACATTGGCATTTCATGCTTCCCTCCCTTTCTCACTGTCTACCACCTTCTCTCTTCCAGTACCTTAGGTGTAACAATCTTACTGTAGGACTTGTCGAGGAACGACTCCGTTTCGCGGACGAACCGGAGGTCATCCACTTGCTTCTCCAGTTCCCCAACACGGTCCTTCAGGAGCTCTACCTGGATGCACTTCTCACATTTGTAGCAGCCAGAGGCACCAGCAGTGTCCTTGACCTCCCACATACTGCAAACTAGGCTCGGTAGTAGTGATTTAAGTGGTTTGTTTGACTTGTCATGTGATCGTTTCTGGATGTTGTGTTTCTCCTGAATGCGCTTCTGGATCGTAGCTGGCTTCAACACCTGTGGCACCAGCTTCTGTGGGGCATTTGGTATCGGTGGTCTCGTTGTTCAGGACATCAGACGTTGGGCTGGTGAGCCCAGGACCCTGTCTCTAGCGATGTTTCTGAGGTTTAAAAGGTCGAGGTACACATCTGTCTTGGCTAGGTGGGCACGTTCAATCAGTTGTTTTGCGCTTCTGACTGCTCGTTTAGCGAGCCCGTTACTTTGTGGGTATTCGGGGCTGCTCATGACATGGTGGAAATTCCATCAGTTAGCAAAGTGTTTGAAGGCGTGACTGGTAAACTGTCTTCCGTTGTCGGTCTGCAAGCGGACAGGTGCGCCGAATGTCCGCTGGAGAGTGTTGTAAAAACAAGCCTGAAGGCTTTGTGTCTCAATGCATGAAGCATTCGTAATAAGGTGGATGCGTTGAATGTGCAGATAGCTATTAATGACTATGATATAGTTGGGATCATGGAGACATGACTCTAGGGTGACCAAGGCTGGGAGCTAAACAACCAGGGATATTCAATATTCAGAAGGGATAGACAGAAAGGAAAAGGAGGTGGGGTAGTGTTGCTGGTTAGAGAGGAGATTAACGCAATAAAAAGGAAGGACATTAGCTTGGAGGATGTAGAATCAATATGGGTAGAGCTGCGAAACACTAAGGGGCAGAAAACGCTAGTGGGAGTGATGTACAGGCCACCTAACAGTAGTGGTGAAGTTGGGGATGGCATCAAACAGGAAATTAGAAATGCGTGCAACAAAGGTAAAACCATTATAATGGGTGAATTCAATCTACATATAGATTGGGTGAATCAAATTGGCAGGGGTGCTGAGGAAGAGGATTTCTTGGAATGTAAGCGGGATAGTTTTCTAAACCAACATGCAGAGGAACCAACGAGAGAGCAGGCTATTCTAGACTGGGTATTGAGTAATGAGGAAGGGTTAGTTAGCAGTCTTGTTGTGCGTGGCCCCTTGGGCCAGAGTGACCATAATATGGTTGAGTTCTTCATTAGGATGGAGAGTGACATCGTTAATTCAGAAACAATGGTTCTGAACCTAAAGAAAGGTAACTTTGAGGGTATGAGACGTGAATTGGCCAAGATAGACTGGCAATTGATTCTTAAAGGGTTGACGGTGGACATGCAATGGAAGGCATTTAAAGGCTGCATGGATGAACTACAACAATTGTTCATTCCAGTTTGGCAAAAGAATAAATCAGGGAAGGTAGTGCATCCGTGGATAACAAGGGAAATCAGGGACAGTATCAAAACAAAAGATGAAGCATACAAATTAGCCAGAAAAAGCAGCCTACCGGAGGACTTGGAGAAATTCAGCAGAGGAGGACAAAGGGCTTAATTAGGAAAGGGAAAATAGATTATGAAAGAAAACTGGCAGGGAACATAAAAACTGACTGCAAAAGTTTTTATAGACATGTGAAGAGAAAAAGATTAGTTAAAACAAATGTAGGTCCCTTGCAGTCAGAAACAGGTGAATTGATCATGGGGAACAAGGACATGGCAGACCAATTGAATAACTACTTTGGTTCTGACTTTACTAAGGAAGACTTAAATAATCTGCCGGAAATAGCATGGGACCGGGGGTCAAATGAGATGGAGGAACTGAGTGGTGTTAGGTAAATTGAATGGATTAAATCTGAGGTTATCCACTTTGGTGGCAAAAACAGGAAAGTGGACTGTTATCTGAATGGTGGCTGATTAGGAAAAGGGGAGATGCAACGAGACCTGGGTGTCATAGTACACCAGTCATTGAAAGTAGGCATGCAGGTGCAGCAGGCTGTGAAGAAAGCGAATGGTATGTTAACATTCATAGCAAAAAGATTTGAGTATAGGAGTAGGGAGGTTCTACTGCAGTTGTACAGGGTCTTGGTGAGACCACACCTGGAGTATTGCAGACAGTTTTGGTCTCCTGATCTGAGGAAGGACATTCTTGCCATAAATGGAGTACAGAGAAGGTTCACCAGACTGATTTCTGGGATGTCAGGACTTTCATATGAAGAAAGACTGGAGAGACTCGGCTTGTACTCGCTAGAATTTAGAAGATTGATGGGGGATCTTATAGAAACTTACAAAATTCTTAAGGGGTTGGACAGGTTAGATGCAGGAAGATTGTTCCTGATGTTGGGGAAGTCCAGAACAAGAGGTCATAGTTTAAGGATAAAGGGGAAATCTTTTAGGACAGAGATGAGAAAAACATTTTTCACACAGCGAGTGGTGAATCTCTGGAATTTTCTGCCACAGAATGTAGTTGAGGACAGTTCATTGGCTATATTTAAGAGGGAGTTAGATGTGGCCCTTGTGGCTAAAGGGATCAGGGGGTATGGAGAGAAAGCAGGTACAGGATACTGAGTTGGATGATCAGCCATGATCATATTGAATGGCGGTGCAGGCTCGAAGGGCCGAATGGCCTAGTCCTGCACCTATTTTCTATGTTTCTATGTGGAGAAGTGTTTCTGTGGCTTTTGAATGACCATCTCCGATGTGATAGAAGGCAGTAAATCAAGTTCAAACCAGTTAGAATAGGAGTCGACCAGTACTGACTAATGTTTACCGTGCCACGCAAAAATGTTTGCCCCCAGCGACGTCCAGCGCAATTCTGGTGGAGGTTGTTGTAGCTGTCTCTGTTTGTGCAGCGCCAGTCTGTTGCAGATGGGGCAGGTGGCTGTCCTGTCCCGTATGTACTTGGCCATGCCAGGCCTGTAGAACATGTTCTGTGCGTGGGCCAACATGGCATTGGTGCCTGGGTGGCCGCTGTGTTCTTCTTTGTAGTATTCGTCACATTGTGAAGAAGGGAACACGACTTTGTGGCCTTTAACTATGACACCATCCTGTATTACCAGTTCATCGCGGACTAAGAAGAACGGCTGCACCTCCAGCGGTGTGATGGATTGCCTGTCTGGCCAGCTTCTCTTCATTATGGATGAGAGTAGCTGGAGAGTGCCGTCGGCGGCTGTGTGTTCAGCTAGACGGCGCAATTGTTCCGTGGAAATAAAGTCAATGCTGAGAACCGTAAACTCGTCCCGTTCATAGGGGTGTCGTTCACGGGATGCCCGTGGTGCGCGAGAGAGAGTGTCAGCAACGAACATGTGTTAACCTTTTTGTAAGCAATTTTGAAGTCAAATCGCTGGAGCTGCATCATCATACGCTGCAGTCATGCAGGTGCTGCGTGTATAGGTGCATTGAGGATGTCACAAGTGGTTGGTGGTCTGTCTCAACCGTGAAAACATTCCCAAAGACAAAGTCCTTGGATAACAAGCAAAGACCATAGCCGGCAACTCTTTCTTGATTTGTGCATAGTGCTGTTCGGTGTCCGTCATGGTGCGGGAGACATAGAAGACGGGACGTAAAATCCCATCGGCAGATGATTGTAGGCAGGTGGCGCCGAACCCGTATCATGAGGCATCGCTGGTAACTATGACAGGGCGCCTCAGGTCGAAAAACTTCAAGGTGGGAGCGCTGGTCAGCCTCGATTTTAAAGAATCAAATGCTAGTTGATGTTTCTGAAACCAGGACCAGGCAGTATCCTTCTGAGTTAGTTGTCTCAGAGGCGAACTCAGTTCACTGAGGTTCGGTATGAATTTTCCTAGATAGTTCACCATACCCAGGAATCGCTACAAGCTAAACACGTCGGTGGGGGTTGGCATCTCTGTGATGGCAGCAGTCTTCTTCAGATGGGGTTTGAGACCATCAGGAGTGAAAAAATGTCCAACATAGGTGACCTCTGGAACCCTGAACTTGCACTTATTAGGGTTGAATTTCAGGTTGATCTGACGTGCCCGGTCCATGATAAGCTTTAGGTTGTTGTCATGCTCCGCTGTGTCTTTGCCATAAACCAGGATATCATCTACGATGATGGCACATGGGAGTCCCTGGAACAGCAGTTCCATGTTTTTCTGGAAGACTTTGCCAGCCAAGTTAATGCCGAATGGCATTCTGAGAAATTTAAATCTGCCAAACAGAGTGGCAAATGTGGTCATGTTTGATGACTCGTCATCTAGCGGTATCTGCCAAAACGAGCTTTTTGCGTTGAGGACGGAAAATACTGTTGCTCGTCCGATCTGCGCAGTGACGTCCTCAACAGTCCTCATAGGATAATGTGGACGCCTGATGGCAGCGTTTTAATCTTTTGGGTTGATGCATGCACGGAGCTCATTTTTGTCTTTCTTAAGGGTGGCAACCATGGTGGAAACCCAGTCAGTGGGTTCACTGATCTCGGCTAGTATGCCCATGGATACCATGTTTTTTAGTTCAGACTCAATTCTGTCTCTCATAGCGTGTGGCACACGGTGAAGTGCACGGCCAACTGGGTCAATATTGGGGTCAATGAATATTTTGTGGGTCACGTGCAGCTTGCCTCTTGTTGTGGAAGTAGTTATAATTAGGGCATCTCTGAGGGGGCTCATTGGCGAATACCCAATTAGCCGATTGAGAGGGTTCAGTCATAAATCTTGTTATCGGTCGGTGTTTGTAGTCTGTTGAAACCCGTCAGGTTTATGGTCTTCTCAGAGTCAAGCTGTTCGCTTAATGAAACAACAAACTCAGATATTCGACAGGCATGTGTTGCTTGCTGAAGGGTTAAATCTGCATTCCGCAGTAACTCAGTCCTGAGCTTCTGATCAGCCATCCCAGATACGTTTGTCCCTTATCAGTTCATTTGTCATGGTTTGGAATCGGCACCTTTGAGCCATGTATTTTAAAATCACCAATAAATCTCTCTACCGGCTCATAAGGAAGCTGGTGTCTCGCAAAGAATTTGGCTATTTCTAAAATGCGGTTCGATGGTAAGTCACATAGTTCACAGAATTTATGCAGTAAAACGCAGTCACGCATAGACTCGTCAGGCACATCTACCTGATCGTTGTCGTCATGGACAGCTGGTGGGTATTCAAAAGTTCGAGCTCTCATCATGGCTGCTGAGTCTAAATACCCACCACCCATTTTGAAGCAAGGCGAGGGGGGGGGGGGGGGGGGGGGAGGTTGGTTCCCAAAGTCTGCATTTATCCCATAGTCAATGTTACTAAAACAGGGGTTTGGAGAATGGGAGAAGGGAGGGAGAGGTAGAGGTGAGGGGAGGGGGGAGGGGGGGAGTGGAGAAGGGGAAAAGTGGAGCGGGGAAAAGGGAGGAAGAATGGGGGAGAGGGTAGGAGAGAAGGGTAGGGGTGTAGTTGAGAAGGAGGGATGAGGGCGGGTGGAGGGGTGTTCAGTCTACACTCACTGAATCCATCCCTGTGAACAGTTATGGAGACAGTGATTGAATCTGGAAGTGTACCAATACATCTATAGATAAAACTGAACGACTCCGACATAGTTTTCATTTGCACAATTGATTTTATTGTATTAATTTTAATATATTCGTTTAAAATCCATGCATTGAAGGAGAATATTTTTCAGCCCATCTGTGGTCCCTAACCCCAACCCCAACCCTAACCAGGCATCACCCACAGGACAACATACGTCAGTGTGTGACAGGGCGCAAGACATGATGAGACACCCAAATGTTGCCCCTGGATTTTGAACATATGTTTTGAACATATAGAGACACCGCGCATCACTATATGCGTCCACACGTCACGCCCGACCATGACGTGACAACCTCTTTCCAGGCTGTTACCGAAAATGTCGCCCGTGGGATAGGCCCTTAACTCAGTCTGAAGAAGGATTTTGACCCTTAACGTCACCCATTCCTTTTCTCCAGAGATGCTGCCAAAGATACTGATGCTGCCTGTACGGCCGTGTTACTCCAAGTGTGCGGCGCTGTAAGGCAGCAATTCTACCGCAACACCAGTGATCCTCCAATATATATGGTGTTTGTGTGCATTAACTCTATTTTTCAGTTGTAAATCAGGGGAGAGCGCGAACGCAGTCCCCCCACTACCACAAATTTTGCAGTCGAGTATCCCACATTTGGGGACATCGCAGGCGTCCTGGGAGAACCGCCTTTTAAAAAAATTCAAAATAGACTTTATTCAGGTGATAAATATATACAATACATCAAGTCGTCAGGTTTATTTGTCACATACACATACGAGATGTGCAGTGAAATGAAAGTGGCAATGCCTGTGGATTGTGCAAAAAACAACAGAACAGAATAGAACAGAATCAGTATTTACATATTAGAAAAAATCCAGCAATTTTAAAAAGACACACAACAGTAAATTAGTCCCTGGTGAGATAAGAGTTTACAGTCCTAATGGCCTGTGGGAAGAAACTCCGTCTCATCCTTTCTGTTTTCACAGCATGACAGCGGAGATTATTGCCTGACCGTAGCAGCTGGAAACGTCAGTTGCTGGGGTGGGTCTCCCATAATGTTGCTGGCTCTGGATCTGCAGCTTCTGATGTATAGTTCCTGCAGAGGGATGAGTGTAGTTCCCATAGTGCGTTCGGTTGAGAGCACTACTCTCTACAGAGCTTTCTTGTGCTGGACAGAGCAATTCCCAAACCAGATTGCGATGTTGCTGGATAAGATGCTTTCCACAGCCGCTGAGTAGAAGCACTGAAGGATCCTCGGAGAAACTGAATTTCCTCAGCTGCCTAGGTGGTAAAGGCGCTACCTTGCCTTACTCACTAGTGCGGCAGCGTGTGATGTCCATGCCAGATCCTCTGTGATGTGGACTCCCAGGTACTTAAAGTAGCTCGCCCTGTCCACAGTAGCCCCATTTATCTCCAGTGACGTATACGCCCTCGGATATTATGCCTTCCTAAAGTCCACGATCAGCTCCTTAGTTTTTTTGACATTCAAGAGGAGGCTGTTGTCCTGACACCAGAGTGCCAGATCAGCCACCTCTTCCCGGTAGGCCTTCTCATCGTTGTCTGAGATTAGGCCCACCAGCACAGTGTCATCAGCAAACTTGATTATAGTATTGGAGCTGAACCTGGCCACACAGTCATGTGTGTACAGGGAGTACAATAGGGGGCTGAGGATGCAACCCTGGCGGGATCCTGTGTTCAGAGTGAGGGTCTTCGATGTATTTCCTCCCATCTTGACTACCTGGGGCCTGGCAGTGAGAAAATCCAGGACCCAGGCAGACAGGGGAGTGTTAAGCCCCAATTCCAGCAGCTTCTCAGCAAGTCTGGTGGGGACTATCGTATTGAAGGCTGAACTGAAGTCAAAGAACAGCATCCTCACGTAGCCCCCCTTCTGGCTGTCAAGGTGAGAGAGAGCGGTGTGCAGGACCTGGGAGACTGCATCATCCGTGGATCTGTTCGGACGGAATGCGAACTGTAGCGGGTCCATGTTGCGAGGGAGGAAGGCGCAGATGTGATTCTTGACCAGCCTCTCAAAGCATTTCAAACAAGCTGGAGAGGCATTCTTTGGTACAGGTACAATGATGGATCTTTTGAAGCGTGAACCGTGCAATCTCCACCACACCCTGCCCCCCATGACCAATTGCGGAAGGAACCTAGACTGTGGTCCTCCCCCACCCTGCCTTGGTGTTGGCTGCACCGAGCTTCAGTGCGTCCCTCAGCACGTACTCCTGCAGTCTGCCTTTTTTTAAATTTTAAAATAGACTTTATTCAGGTAATAAATATATACAATACATAAACTGGGCAAAAAAAATTCATCCGACATTTTCGGAGGCTGTACAAATTATTCAATACAGTCTACATACATTGCTCAAATTTCACAAATTTATCCCCCACCCTTGCCATTCATGTGGCCCCCTGGCGTGGGATCCCTTCCCTTATTTTGAGGGGCGTCTCCTCCATATCGTGCCCCCCATGTCCAGCAGCGGAAGGACCCTAGACTGTGGTCCTCCCCCACCGAGCCTTGGCGTTGGCTGCACCAAGCTTCAGCGAGTCCCTTAGCACGTACTCCTGCAGTCTGCAGCGGGCCAGTCGGCAACATTCCCTGACGGACATCTCGCTCTGCTGGGTGGTGAGCAACGCTCGGGCAGACCAAAGAGCATCTTTCACCGAGTTGATGACCCTCCAGCAGCACTCGATGTCAGTCTCTGAATGTGTCCCTGGGAACAGTCCGTAAATCACAGAGTCCTCTGTGACAGAGCTGTTTGGGATAAATCGTTCCAGGGACCCCTGCATACTGCTCCAGACTCTTTTTGCAAATCCACACTCTGCAAAGAGGTGGGTAACCGTCTCCTCTCCATAGCAACCGTCCCGGGGGCAGCGTGCGCTGGTAGTGAGGTTCAGATTCAGATTCAGATTCAGAAAACTTTATTGTCTGTCGTAACAGAAAATCTTCTTTGATGTGGCTCAACATACAGACAGGACAACGTACTGATAAGCAGTCATACAACACAGATTTCTGCGAGCACACACAGTGTGTATAGATCTTAAAAGCAAGCATAAAGATTAAAAACTGTAAAAATAGACAAGATAAAAGTTGTGGATACGTGTAAAGTGACAGTGCGTCAGGGTTAATTTGTCCCTTGTTCATTTTTTATTTAAGCTGTTTATGCAATGGGTATGTATAAGTTTTTGTGGATGTTTTTCTTGGATAGGGGGACTTTATATCGGCGGCCTGATGGCAGAAGTTGGAAGGACTTGTGCAGGGGGTGGGTGGGATCCTGTGTAATGAGGTTGGCTTTCCTTTTAACTGCCTGGGTGTGGAGTACTGATAATTGATTTTGAGTTTTGCCAGTTATTTTGCTTGCTTGATTGATCATCCGGGAAAGCTTTGATTTGTCTTTCCCTACGGCCTATGGCCGTCATTTTTGGCCACCTCGCTCAGAGCCCCCACTGCCGCATGTGTGCCGAGGATTTTTCCCGTCGATTAAAAATGACAGAGATATTAATGTTTTTACAAAATTCCCCATTCTCTCTGCAGCCCCCGTTGGCGGCAGGGGGGAGGGACGGACTATAAAACCAGGAAGTGGTGTGCCTCAATTAATCTCTGTAAGATGGAGCTCTGTCAATTAGTCTCTGTCATCCTGAGCTCTGAATGACATTGAACAAATGTCTACAGCACTGTGAGTACCCTTAATTTGGATTGAAAATGAAAATATGGCTAGAGGTAAAAAAGCATTGCCTGCAAATGGTTGTTTCGGTTGAAGTAAAAAGGCACTCTCCCTCTCTCTCTCCTCCCTCCTCTCCCCCCCCCCCTTCCTCCCTCCTCTCCTCCCCCCCCCCTCCCTCCTCTACTCCCCCCCTCCTCTCTCCTCTCCTACCCCCATCCTCTCTCCTCTCCTACCCCCTACTCTCTCCACCCCCTCCTCTCTCCTCTCTCCTCCCCCCTCCTCCCTCATCTCCTCCCCCCCCTCCTCTCTCCTCTCCTCCCCCCCTCCTCTCTCCTCTCCTCCCCCTCCTCTCCTCGCCCCCTCCTCTCTCCTCTCCTCCCACCTCCTCTCCTCCCCCCTCCTCTCCTCCCCCCTCCTCTTCTCTCCCCCCCTCCTCTCTTCTTTCCTCCCCCCTCTCCTCTCCCCCCCCCTCTCTCCTCTCCTCCCCCCCTCTCTCCTCTCCTCACCCTCCTCTCTCCTCTCCTCCCCCCTCCTCTCTCCTCTCCTCCCCCCTCCTCTCGCCTCTCCTCCACCATCCTCTCTCCTCTCCTCCCCCCCTCCTCTCTCCTCTCCTCCCCCCTCCTCTTCCCCCCTCTATCTCCTCTTCCCCCCTCCTATCTCCTCTCCCCCTCCCTCCCCTCTCCCTCCCCTCTCCTCTCCCCCCTCTCCTCTCCCCCCTCTCCTCTCTCCCCCCTCCTCTCATCCTCCCCCTCTCATCCCACCCCCTCTCTCCCACCCCCCTCTCCTCTCCCCCCCTCTCCTCCCCCCCTCTCTCTCCTCTCCTCCCCCTCCTCTCTCCTCTCCTCCCACCGTCCTCTCTCCTCTCCTCCCCTCCTCTCTCCTCTCCTCCCCCCCCACCTCTCTCCTCTTCCCTCTCCTCTCTCCTCCCCCTCCTCTCTCCTCTCCCCCTCTCCTCCCCTCTCCTCTCCCCCGCTCGTCCTCTCTCCCCCCTCCACTCTCCTCCCCTCTCTCCCACCCCCCCTCTCCTTCTCCCCCTCTCCTCTCCCCCATCTCCTCGCCCCCTCTCCTCTCCCCCCCTTTCTCTCTCTCTCCTCCCTCTTTTTCTCCCCCTCATCCCTCCATCCCCTCCCCACTGTCCCTCCCCTAACCCCCCCCCCTCCACACACCCCTACCCCTTCCCTCCATCCTCCCTTCCACTCCCTGCTCCCCACCTCTCCCCCCGCCCCGCATCTCACCCCCCTCTCAGCACACTCTCTCGTCCCCTCGTCTCCGTCCCCTCCCCCTCTCTCGGCTCCCCCTCCCCCTCTCTCTCTCTCTCTTCTCTCTCTCCCTCCTCCCTTCCATCCTTTCCCACCTCCCCCCACCCCCGTAAACCCCTCCCCTCCACACCCCCTACCCTCTTCCCTCCACCCTCCCCCTCCTTGCTCCCCACCTCTCCCCCCTCTCAGCACCCCCTCTCTCCCACTCACTCTCACCCTCTCTCTCTCCTCCCCTCCTCCCCCACCTTTCCCCCCTGCATATTTATGTGCCTATTCAAAAGTCTCCAAAATGCTGCAATGGTATCTGCCTCCACCACCATCTTTGCTAGATAGGGATCTTAAAGAGCTAGATTGGGTTCATAAAGATAGCGGAGTCAGGGGATATGGGGAGAAGGCAGGAACGGGGTACTGATTGGGGATGATCAACCATGATCACATTGAATGGCGGTGCTGGCTCGAAGGGCTGAATGGCCTACTCCTGCACCTATTGTCTATTGTCATCCATGGCAGCGCGTACCAGGCACTCATCATCCTCTGTGTAAAACAACCCCTCGCACAACATCTTTAAGCTTTCTTCTCTCACCTTCAAGTATTTGAATTTTCCATCCTGGGAAATAGATTCTGACAGTCTACCCAATCTATGCCTCTCCTAATTTGATATACTTCCATCACCTCTCCCCGCAATCTCTGGTGCTCCAGAGAAAGCAGCCTAAGTCCGTCTAACCTCTCCCTGTAGCTAATACGCCATGGTCCAGACATCATTCTGGTAAACCTCCTCTGCACCCATTCCAAAGTCTCCATATCCTTCCTGTAATAGGATGACCAGAACTGCTCGCGATACTCCAAATGTTCCTATCTAAATCCCTATAAAAGTGCACAATAACTTCCTGACTCTTAAGGGCCTGTCCCACTAACGCGACTGTCTTCGACCTTCAAGCTCGAGCTGGATTGACCGTCAGAGATGAAACCGCAAGCCGGATCGACCGTCTGCACACACACACACACACACACACACACACACACACACACACACACACACACACACACACACACACACACACACACACACACACACACACACAAACACATTGCAAAGGTGGGGGCCAGGGAAAGCGGGGGAGCGCTGTCTGAAATTCACACCCGCGATGAACAGGAAGGTAAAAGACGGCTGCCACAGTTACGGTAAGTCCTTTAGAGAGCACGGAGGGGAGAGGGGGAGAAGGGGGGGGGAGAAGAAGGGGGGGGAGGGGAAGGGGTGGGGGGGAGGAGAAGGGGTGGAGGGGAGGAGAAGGGGTGGGGGGGAGGAGAAGGGGGGGGGTGGAGAAAGGGGGGGAGAGAAGGGGGGTGGGGGGAGAGAAGGCGGGGGGTGGGGAGATAAGGGGGGTGGGGGGTGAGAGAAGGGGGGGGGGGGCTGAAGAAGGAGTGGAGACACTTTTAAGGAGCCAGACAACTTTTAGTAAAGTTTAGCGAGCATTTAACATTACGAGTCGGTTTACTTATTTTATTTTTTGTTTTATTTTCTCAACGAGCTTTACCTTCGACTACCCTCGATTACCTTCGATTGCCTTCGATTATCTACGAATAAAATGCCGACCTACTACGACCTACCTTGACTAAACCTACGAGTAAAAAAATATTGATTTTTTTCCATGGCGACTTTTTTTAACCGCGGGCATTTTTCAGCTTGCTGAAAAAAACGCTGCGACTTAACTGAGGCTTCGAGTACACGGGGACTATTCTTGAGCATGAAGGATTGTTACCATGCTGCGTGTATGTCGAGGGCAAACTGTTCTAAAGTCGCGGATTAGGTTGCCGCAGTGGGACAGGCCCTTTATACACACAATGCTACAACCTATTAGCGCAAGCATACCATAGACTAAGGATGAATATGTCATTGCTACGAGTAGTTGCAAGTTGGTCATGCCAAGGATACAGGCAGGTTTCAGGCAGAAATTACTAGGAATGGGAGTAAGCAGTGAGGACCCCTGTAGCCATTCCTCTCGACAACAGATATGGCCTTAGGATACTGTTGGTGGAGATCACCAGACAGGGGAGTGCAGCAGCAGCAGTCAGGTCTGTGGTGTCCAGCCTGGATCTGAGGCATAGTGGGGAAGGATGAAGTTAGGCAGAAGGGATGAGGCCCTGCAGAATGAATACAGGGAGTTAGACAAAAGGTTAAAAGGCACGACCACAAAGACTGTGGAGGTGGCCCGTGGTAGGCGGCGATAGCATGGTTGTACAGTCTCTTTAGAAGCACAAAAACCTATGGATGGGAGAGATGAAGGTGGAGAGGTTGTTACTCTCGAGCAGCCCCACTCTCAGCCGCAGGAGTTGGATTCCAGTGGCACGGTTAATCGTTATGGCTGGAAACTCCATTGGCTGCGCTGGATGGCCATGTTTTCTTTCATGTTTGACGTGCCCTTTGCACTCCACAGTGCATTGCTGAGCCGCCCTCTTGGCCATTGAACCTTCCAGTAGATTTCCTCCCCCCAATCCGCCAGAACAGACTTTGCATGCTGGGCTGAGCAAGTCCATAAACTCACTGAGGGTCTGAGACCCGTCAGCTACCCTCGCCTGGTTTAGCACGTCAGCCGAAGCGGTTTTCCAGGGTGTGGCCACTGCCGCATCTAACAGCTTCTTGCAGCCACAGGTGAGAGCTGGGTGCCAGGTGGGGACCATAGGTAGACAAACTACCCTCAAAGCACCACGACATGTCCCCTATAAAAGTTGCTACCCCTCCCTGATCACTCTTCACATTATTCCCAATGCCACATGCCAGTGAAGTCTAGATCATCGGAGATGTCCTAATTCTTTAGGAAACTGGGGTTCCTCTCTTCCATTATAGATGAGGCCCTCGCTGAGGTCTCCTTGATATCCCGCAGCTCCACTCTTGCTCCCCCTCCCCCCATTCACAACAGAGTTCCTCTTGTCCTCACTTCCACCCCGTCAGCTGTTGTATATAATCCTCCAACACTTTTGCCACCTCCAACGGGATCCCACTACTGGCCACATCGTCCCATCTCCTCCCCTTTCTGCTTTCCACAGAGACCGTTCCCTCCGCAACTTCCTGGTCAACTCGTCCCTTCCCACCCAAACCACCCCCATCCCAGGAACTTTTTGTCTCCGTCTACATTCCATCTCTGTCTCGCCCACTCCCCTAACATCAGTCTGAAGAAGGGTTTCGACCTGAAACATCACCCATTCCTTATCTCCAGAGATGCTGCCGGTCCAGCTGAGTTATTCAAGCATTTTGTTTCTACCTTCGATTTAAACCAGCAACTGTAGTTCTTTCCTACACAGAGTCCAATCAGGGATAGTCTGAGGGTCGCCAAAGAGGTAGATAGTAGTTCCGCACTGCTCTCTGGTTGTGGTAGGATGATTCAGTTGCCTGATAAAAGCTTGGAATTGGCAGTGGAGTGGGATCGAATGCAGGACCCACCCAAGGCAGGTGAGAGGCTGGAAGTCAGTATGGAACGTGATGAAATCAAGTTCAGTGGGCACACAGGGAGCAAGGAAGGTCTGTTGAATTTAGCGGGTCATCTCTGGAGAAAATGGACAGGTGACGTTTCATAGAACATAGAGACATAGAAAAATAGGTGCAGGAGTAGGCCATTCGGCCCTTCAAGCCCTATTCAATATGAGCATGGCGGATCATCTAAAATCAGTACCCCATTCCTGCTTTTTTCCCCATATCACTTCATTCCTTTAGCCATAAGAGCAAATCTAACTCTTTCTTGAAACATCCAGTGAATTGGCCTCCACTGCCTTCTGTGGCAGGGAATTCCACAGATTCACAACTCTCTGGGTGAAAAGGTTTTTCTTCATCTCAGTCCTAAATGGCCTACCCGTTATTCTTAAACTGTGACCCCTAGTTCTGGACTCCCCCAACATAGGGAACATATTAGTCTGTCCAATCCTTTAAGAATTTTATATGATTCTACAAGATCTCCTCTTGTCTTTCTAATTTCCAGTGAATACAAGCCCAGCCGACCCATTCTTTCATAGTTTTAAGTTGGGACCCTTCTTCAGACTGATTGTAGAACAATGTATGAGGCATGTAGATGAAACTATAATCAGTTCAACAGTGAAGGTTGACAACAATTGCAAAGGGATCTTGATCAATTGGGCCAATGGACTGAGGAAGGGCAGATGGAGTTAATACAGATACATGCATTGGTGATCATTTTCCAATGTTCTCTCGACTCTGGATCAGTTCCTGTGGATTGGAGGGTAGCTAATGTAATCCCACTTTTTAAGAAAGGAGGGAAGGAGAAAACAGGAATTATAGACCAGTTAGCCTGACATCGGTGGTCGGGAAGATGCTTGAGTCGATTATTAAAGTTGCTATAGCAGCACATTTGGAAAGCAGTGACTGGATCGGTCAAAGTCAGCATGGATTTATGAAGGGGCAATTGTGCTTGACTAATCTTATGGAATTTTTTGAGGATGTAACAAGTAGAATGGATAGAGAGAGCCAGTGGATGTGGTGTATCTGGACTTTCAAAAAGCCTTTGACAAGGACCCACACAAGAGATTTGTGTGCAAAATTAGGGCACATGGTATTGGTTGGCAGACAGAAAGCAAAGAGTAGGAATTAACGGGTCCCTTTCAGAATGGCAGACAATGCTAGATAGTATTGTGTATTGTGTATTGTATTGTGTAGAGGGGTGCAGCATGCCTCAGTGCTGGGACCACAGTTATTTACAATATATATTAATGATTTAGACAAAGGAATGAAATGGAACATCTGCAAGATTGAGGATGACACAAAGCTGGTTGTCAGTATGAGCTGTGAGGAGGATGCTTGAGGCTGCAGGGTGCTTGGATAGGCTGGGTGAGTGGGCAGATGCATGGCAGATGCAGTATAATGTGGATAAATGTGAGGTTATCCACTTTGGTGGCAAGAACAGGAAGGCAGATTATTATCTAAATGGTGTCAGATTAGGAAAAGGAGACGTGAATGAGACCTAGGTGTGCTTGTACATCGGTCACTGAAAGTAAGCCTGCAGGTACAGCAGGCAGTGAAGAAAGCATATGGCATGTTGGCCTTAATAAGGAGAGGATTTGCGTTTAGGAGCAAGGAGGTCCTATTGAATGAATGAATGAATAAGTTTGTTGGCCAAGTGTATTCACATGCAAGGAATTGATTTGGTCCTCCGCCCGCAAGTGACAACATGACATACAGTGACAGTTAGGAATGACACATAAAAGATTAAACATTAATAATAACACATTATCGATCAAACATGTGAATTAAATAAAATACCAGAGCAAAAGGAGACTACAGATTTGAGTAGAGCTACTACTCGTGGCAAAAAGCTGTTTTTATGTCTGGCTGTGGCAGCTTTGACATTCCGGAGTTGCCTACCAGAGGGAAGTGATTCAAAGAGTTTGTGGCCAGGGTGAGAGGGGGCAGAGATGATCTTATCCACTCACTTCCTGGTCCTTGCAGTGTACAGTTTGTCAATAGAGGGAATGTTGCAGCCAATAACCTTCTCTGCTGATCAGACGATTTGCTGCAGCCTCCGGATGTCGTGCTTGGTGGCTGAGCCAAACCAGACCATGATGGAGAAGGTGAGGCCAGACTCCACGATGGCCATATAGAATTGGACCATCATTGCCTGTGACAGATTGTGCTTCCTCAGCTGCCGTAGGAAGTACATCCTCTGTTGTGCTTGTTGGACTGTGGAGTCGATGGTAGCCCCCCATTTAAGGTCTTTGGAGATGATGGTTCCCAGGAACTTAAAAGACTCCACAGATGTGACTGTGGTGTTGTTGGTGGTGAGTGGGGTGAAGGGAGGGGGAGCTCTCCTAAAGTCTATAATCAATTCCACTGTCTTAAGAGTATTAAGCTCCAGGTTGTTACATGGCACCAGGACACCAGCTGTGTTACTTCCTGTCTGTAGGCAGATTCCTCACCATCCTGGATCAGTCCAATCAGGGTTGTGTCATCCGCAAACTTGAGAAACTTGACAGAGGAGTCAGTGGAGGTGCAGTCATTGGTGTCAAGAGGTTAGAGGAGAGGGGAGAGTACACAGCCTTGTGATACTCCTATGCTGAGGGTCTATGGGTCCGAGATGTGCTTTCCCAGCCTCACATGTTGCTTCCTGTCTGTCAGGGTGTAAGAAAGATGTTCCCAATGTTGGGGGAATCCAGAACCAGGGTCACAGTTTAAGAATAAGGGGTAGGTCATTTAGGACTGACATGTGGAAAATGAAATTCAGCCAGAGTGGTGAATCTGTGGATTTCTCTGCCACAGGCAGTGGAGGCCAATTCACTGGATGTATTCAAGAGAGACTTAGATAAAGCTCTTTGGCCTAACAGATCAAGGGATATGGGGAGAAAGCAGGAACAGGGTACTGATTCTAGATGATCAACCATGATCATATTGAATGGTGGTGCTGGGGCGGAGGGGCGAATGGCCTACACCTGCACCTATATTCTGTGTTTCTACACCAAATACTGAAAGGCTTAGATAGAGTGGATGTGGAGAGGATGTTTCTACTAGTGGGAGAGTCTAGGACTGGAAGTCACAGCCTCAGAATTAAAGGACGTTCCTTCAGGAAGGAGATGAGAAGAATTTCTTTAGTCAGAGTGTGTTGAATCTGTGGAATTCTTTGCCACAGAAGGCTGTTGAGGTCAAGTCAATGGATATTTTTAAAGGAGAGATAGGTAGATTCTTGATTAGTGCGGGTGTCAGAGGTTATGGGGTGAAAGGCAGGAGAATGGGTTTAGGAGGGAGAGATAGATTAGCCATGATAGAATGGCAGAGCAGACTAGATGGGCTGAATCACATGACCTTTTGACAAATTAGGTGTTGCATTTTGGTCGGCTAAACTAGAGTAGGACTTACACAATAAATGGTGTTGGGGAGAGGTTTGAACAGATACTAAGGGGTGTAGGTGCATAGTTTCATGAAAGCGGTGACACAGGTAGACAGATGGTGAAGGCGGCATTTGGCATGCTTGCCTACACCAGTCAGGAGTTGGGATGTTACATTACAGCTACACAAGAGTTTAGTGAATGTTGTGTAAAATATTACAGGTTCCACGGATCTAGTATATGTCTCAAAGAAAGAAGTCATTTCGTTGTCTCTGTACTGTACACTGACAATAACTATTAAAGTTGAATCTGAATCAAACGCACTTTATATGAAATAATCCAATTTATTACTGAGAAGCAACTTCACATTGATACAGTAACACGTTCACACCCAATCTGCTCATCAGGGACTTGTAGTTTCGATGACTGTGGCGTGACTCTTCCTGGCACCAGTAACTACTCCCCCTCCTTGCCAAAGTCAAGGGTCAAAAAGTCTATCAACTGTTAATACCTTATGTGTACGTGCAAGTCAGCAGGTGATCAAGATCAGCAGATGATTGTTTAATCTATTCAATGCCCGTTGTCCTTCACGCAATTATACCTTGTCATAACTTCTTCACTACACCATCAATCACTGAGTCATTGTACCTCTGCTCTTGGCATCATTGTCCAATAAATCATTAGTTAACTCTTCAAGTTCAAGTTTCAAGTTTACATTTATTGTCACATGCACCAATTGGTAGAGTGGGATTTGAGTTACCGTACAGCCATACGAATAAAAAGAACACAACACACGATAGAATTTAACATGAACATCCCCACACAGCAGAATCAACGTTTCCCACTGTGAGGGAAGGCAATAAAGTTCAGTCATCTTCCTCTTTGTTCACCCGTGCTCAGGGCCTCGAGCCCTCCACAGCCGCCGCTACAGCAGCCCGAAGTTCAGGCCCTCTCGCCGGGATGATCGAAAATCCGACGTCAGAACGGAAGAACATTCTCAGCGGCTTGCAGTTTCTGAATTGGCAACTTCTTACTGGAGACAGCGGCTCCTCTCTTTCCTTATACTCCACTCTTTGATTCCCTAGATCATCATTTACAATAATCTATTCATTTCTATGATGTGAGGTTCCCTCTTCCTGGCACCAGTCATAACTCTTAGCCATAGGGTCATAAGGAATAGGTGTAAAAATAGATCATCAGCCCGTTCAATCATGGCTCATCTGTCTCTCCCTCCTAACCCCATTCTCCTACCTTCTCCCCATAACCGCTGACACCTGTACTAATCAAGAATCTATCTCTGCCTTAAAAATATCCACTGACTTTGCCTTCACAGCCTTCTGTGGCAAAGAATTCCACAGATTCACCACCCTTCGACTAAAGAAACGTTACCTCATCTCAAGATACAAAATACAAGATACATTCCTAAAAGAACGTCCTTTTAGTCTGAGGCTATGACCTAGACCTATGTCCTAGACTCTCCCACTGGTTGAAACACCCTCTCTACATCCATTCTATCAAAGCCTTTCATTATTCTGTATGTTTCAATGAGGTCCTGACTCATTCTTCTAAACTCCAATAAGTACAGGCCTAGTGCCGACAAATGGTCATCAGAGGTTAACCCACTCATTCCTGGGATCTTTCTTGTAAACCTCCTCTGGACCCTCTCCAGCGCCAGCTGTGAATATTGCTCACAATATTCCAAATGTGGCCTCAACATTACATCCCTGTTTTTGTATACAAGCCCTCTTTAAATAAATGTTAGCATTTAGTTTGATTTACTACCGTTTCGACTTGCAGATTAACTTTTTGGGAATCCTGCACCAGTACTCCCAAGTCTCTTTGCACCTCCAATTTCAGGATTCTCTTCCCATTTAGAAAATAGTCTAAGCCTTTATTCCAACTACCAAAATGCATGACTCCACACTTTGCTACACTATATTCCATCTGCCACTTCTCTGCCCACTCTCCCAACCTGTCCAAGTCCTTTTGCAGAGTCCCTGCTTTCTCTACACTACCGGCCCCTCCACCTATTTTCGCATTATCCGTAAACTTTCCCACAAAGCCTTCAATTCCCTCCTCCAAATCATTAATATACAATGTGAAGAGTAGCGGCCCCAGCACCGATCCCTGCGGAACTCCGCTAGTCACTGGCAGCCAACCAGAAAAAGCCCCCTTTATTGCCACTCTTTGTCTTCTGCCATCCAGCCAACCTGCTATCCATGCTAATGTCTGCCCTTTGATACTGTGGGCTCTTATCTTCCTTAGCACGTGTGGCATCTTATCAAAGGCTTTCTGAAAATCTAAGTAAACAACATCTAATGACTCGCCTTAGTCTGTCCTGCTATTTACTTCTTCAAAGAATCCCAACAAATTTGTCAAACAAGACCTCCCCTTCACAAAGCCATGCTGACTTTGGCCTATTTTATTGTAAACCACTAAGTACATAGAAACAGAAAAAATAGGTGCAGGAGTAGGCCATTCGGCCCTTCGAGCCTGCACCGCCTTTCAATATGATAATGGCTGATCATCCAACTCATTATCCCATATCTGCCTTTTCTCCATACCCTCTGATCCCCTTAGCCACAGGGCCACTTCTAACTCCCTCTTAAATATAGCCAATGAACTGGCCTCAACTACCTTCTGTGGCAGAGAATTCCAGAGATTCACCACTCTCTGTGTGAAAAATGTTCTTCTCATCTCGGTCCTAAAAGACTTCCCCTTTATCCTTAAACTGTGACTGTCAAGTCTTCTAATGTTTTTGCAGATTCCCCGCTTGAAAGGGATTTGATTTATCTACCCCGAAATGATGAACTGGATTCACTCAGACCAAACACTTCTTTTCCACCTTTTTTCCTTCTTTTATTTTGGCAGATTAGTCTTTAGCAGTTTTTAGCAGTTTTAGTCTTTACCAGTTTTGGTCTTTATCAGCTTTGGCATTTATCAGGTGAAAAACCGGCTGCCAATCGGGTCTGTAGAAAATCAGTCCTGCTTGCCTTTTCTGGCTATCGCGGCAGTCTTTTTGGACAGTCCTTTTGATTTACTGTCCAAGTTTTACCGCCCGCAAGTCTCTTGTGTCTTCTTCACTGGCTTCTGGTGCTGTGTGCCCTTTTGACCCCCAGGCAGAACTCGGCAGGCTGGGGTTCCGCCCACTTTAATCACTGTCTCGTGATTTCAATTTAGCATTTCTCTGCACCTGTTCTTTCATTTTAGTTTGACTTGACACCTCCCACTCGATCTTCCAATGGAACCACTTGGGAGATCGACGCTTTAAAGTCAAACTTTGAAGTCTAGGTTTGAACTTGGTCTTTATAGGCTACCAGTCGAACTGTTGTGGTGCTTGGGTAAGTTGTGCCCAATTGCGCAGCACAAAAAATGTCTTTTAGAGCATTTTCTTGTTCTCCTATTGTAATGACTCCTGTCAAAGAGATGGCCTCCCACTTTGGATTGTTTAGGGCTTTGTTCTTGCCAAGAAACCTCTTCGCTGCTCTCCAAATCCATGCGACTGTCTTGATCAGTCGAGTTAGAATGCTGAACCGCTTGACATCAACAAGGTTCTGAATAGCTGACCCTGCAGGTGGTCTCTTTGGGCTTGTTGGTTCCGGTTCTTGGTTCTCTACTTTGGCTCTTGATAGTGCTGCAACAAAAGCTTTCTTCTGTAACTTGTTGATGTTCTCTCTGGCAGTGGCAGCCAGATCTTTAGCTGATTTTATTGGCCACTCACTCACAGGCAATACCAGGAACTTCGGTCCATTTTGCCACTCCGAATACTGATCAAGGTCTTGAGGGCTGGCACCTCTGGTGATTACATCAGCGATGTTTTGTGGGCCAGGAATCCACCGCCAGTCCTGAATGTTGGTGCTTGTTTGAATCTCTCCAATCCGATTGGCGAAGAATGTCTGAAATCCGTAGCTTTCTCGCTGTATTGCACCAAGGATTGTTTGGCTATCCACAAGATGATACCACTTCTCCACTTGAATTTGACTGTGTAGCTCAAAATACCTCTTTAAGCGTGAGGCGAACACTGCTCCGCACATCTCTGCTTTAACAGCGTCTCCTCTGTGGTCCAAGGGAGTTAACTTGGCCTTGGATTCCACAAGTCTGACAATTGGGCCATGGCCTGAATCCCATCTCAGGTACATCACTGCCCCGTAGGTGTGCTCACTTCCGTCAGAAAAGGTGATTCCCAAGGGTTCAGTTGCGGAGCAAGAGGGAGTCAGTGCCCTGACGAACTTGACTTTTCCAAGTTGTACGTACTCTTCAAAGAGCTTAATTGCATCCTCCCTGAGTCCATCTGAGAGTGCCATGTCCCATGTGTCTCTGACCGAACAGCTTCCCTCTTTTGCTTCTTGGAAAGCTCTGCGTACTAGAATCGCTCCCTTCTGCTTAACAGGAGCCACTATGCCGATGGGGTCATATAGCCCTGCTACCTGGCTGAGAAGCTCTCTTCTTGTTAGGGGATTTGGCGTCTGAGTTTTGATTTGCTCTTGTAGAAGGCCTTGACCAAGCCGCATCTTTTTCTTTCTCTTGGAGAAATTGATTCCCACCATAACGTGGAGCATGTCCTCTTCAACAATGTAGCCCAGACCAAGTGCCTTGTTATCATCATCATGCATTTGGTTTGGTAGGATCATGCTTTTTGTTTTGCTTTTCTTTAAAGCATCATTGTCCTCCTTCCTCCCACTTTGGCCAGACAGAACCCAAGGCTTGAGCTCAAACCCACCAGCTTTTAGGATTCGTTCCACATTTGCTGTGATGATTCTCAACTGGTCGAGGCTGTTGTGAGATGTGAGGATGTCGTCAATATAGCTGTCTTTCTGGAGTACTTGCTGCTCATCCTTGAGGTGGGTAAAAGAAGGAAGTTTATCAGTCTCATGCATTGCCAACTGTGCAATGCACCCCGCAGGTTTGTCTCCGATGTTCACTCTTGTGATAGTATACTCTCCCAGCTCCTCGTCCTCGGAATCTCGCCAGAGGAATCTGTGTAAGTGTACTTCACGGTCCTCCAACCAGACTGAGTTATACATCTTCTTTATGTCTCCCAGAGCAGCATAGATTCCGCCCCTGAATCTGAGGAGGACGGCGCGAATTTGGTTGAGGACGTCTGGACCTTTCATCAGCAAATCATTTAAGCTGACACCATTGCACTTTTGGCTGCTGTTCCACACTAGTCTCACTGGGGTTGTGACAGAGTGGGGGTTTGGAGCAATAAGGTGACTCGCATACCACACTGGTCCCTTCCAGTTTGCAATCATGTCTTCGGACAATTTGATTGCAGCCTTTCGGTCCACCATGTCGTGCACCTGAGCTGTGTAGGCACTTTTCCATTCAGGTTCTCTGGATAGCTGCCTCTCCGTCCTGAGAAATGTGGCTTCCACTGTCCTTTTATTATTTGGTAGAGAAGCTGGGTCTTCCAACCAAGGATAGCTTGCATGCCAATGTGGGTCTTTACTGTGACGGTCTCCTGTTACGTAGGTGAGGCCTTCCCTTACCACTTCGAGCTCTCTCTCTTCAGCAAGAGTCATTTCTTTTCCGCCTGGCTGGCAGTTTCCACAGCGGCAACCCCCGCACTTTGGCTCGCATGCTGCTCCAATGCTATCCCACTTCCACCAATCCAAGAAGTCCCGATTGGCGGTTGATGTACGTGACTTCTGGACTTTGACGGCGACCTGTCCGTTTGGTGAAAGTTCCTCAGGGACTGGGGCAGTGAGCTCCTCATACTTTAAAGCAGCTGCTCTCATTGATCTTGCGAAGTGTGTTTTGGACATGTGGGCTGACATGGTAAGCTTCTCAAACAGCTCAGGATGACAACCTCCAACAGTCTTTCCCAGTGGTCCATCCCACAGAATGAGATCTCCAACAGTTCTAATCCTCTGAGGCGCTAGCTGACCTTCTCTATGGCTTATGAGCAAATGTATCTCTTTTGGACTCACAAGTTCCTCAAGTGGGACGTCTGGAAAGAACTTTTGCAGCTGCTGTGGTGTCACATGTTTGTGAACATCTGCGATGCTGTCCAACCCATAACAAACTAACTGGTGCGACTTGAGTGTGCCCTTGGGAGTCTTCACTCGGATCTTTAGAAGGTAGCGCATTGTCTCTACGTGGACCTTCATCCCCCCAACTCCATGGACGATAAGCGTGATGTCTTCACTCCTAAGGTTCAGTCTACTCGCAGCCTTGTGAGTTATGTAGTTGGTATCTGAAGCCAAGTCAATTAATGTCCCAACCTTTTGTCCAGCATTTGCTACGACCTCCAGAAGCATCATAATCACTGGATGCTCTTGCAGTCCACCTTCCTTTAGGAGGCTTGGCTGATGCTTTGCAGTGTTGAAGGCTCTTGATGCCGTGTTGGAGAACACATCTCGGCATTGTTTTGCCAACTCTGGTGGAAGTTTGCTGAAAAACTCCTCTTGGTCCACTGTATATTTCTTCTTGCCTTTATCTTCCTCTGGACCAAATTTACTCCTTCTCTGATCCACACTGCTTTTCCTCATCTCATAATTGGGGCACAGATAAAAATGATGCTCAGGAGTCTGTTCATCCTTGCAGATTTGATTTTTACACAGATATGCAGGTTTGCAGTATGAACCATCATCATGAACTTCAAGACACTTTTTGCATGCTCCCAACTTCTTTACTGCAGCTCTTTTCTCTGTCAGCTTTAGCCCTCGAAACTGCTTGCAGAAGTACAGCTTCCTTTTACGTCACCACAGACTACACAACTTGTGTGGTCATTTCCTGACTTGGTAGACTTGGTTCTGGCATGTCTTGGTTCAGTCCGAGTTTCCTTTCTACTCGGCTCCTCGTCCCTCAGTTGCTCGAGCTGTTCGTATATGCTCTCCTGCTCTTTGAGAAATGACAAGAGACTGTCAAACCGTTTCTCTGGTGCTACAGCATTCCTCTTGTCAGCTACATAAACCAGCCATTCCTTCTTGAGGGTTTCTGGAAGCTTGGTTTCAATTGATTTTGTCATCAGTGGATTTTTAATAGCGCCTGTGTCTCCGAGATCGCTCAAGTCCTTAAGAGCCTTTTCCACAGCTTGAATTAATTCCACTATTTTACGTGGCTGATGTCCTCTGACAGGTGGGATTCTCTGAAGCTCCTCCACCATCTCAATAGCAATAGCTGTTTGATTTCCAAACCGGTTCTCTAGGACACGAAATATATCATCTGCAGTGTTATAACGTGTGAGGCGGAGGTCTCTTGTAATTTTGTCCTCCAGACTGTCCAGCAATTGAACCTTCTTCACCTCATTTGATCCAGTGGGTTCACCTTGCTTTTGCAGTGCTTCCCAATCCTTCCTCCATCTATAAAAGTCACGCTTGTTTCCAGTAAACGTAGGAAGGGCCGTGGGTCTCAGTCTGATGGCTGGTGAAGGATAATTGAAAGCATTCGCCGCTTGTGCTAATCCTTCAGCGTCCTTCTTTATTCTTGCCTGTATGAAGTCAGCCTTCCTGGAAACCAGCTTGGGGACGAGACGCTCGAGTGTTCTTAGGTGTTTCTGGAAGCTCTCTTGCTCATCCAGAGGGACCCAACGTTTCCACCGACTGTACGTCTCCTTTGCAGTCTCTACCAGTTTCTGCAGGTGGTTAAGCATGAATTCATATGCTTCTTGGTTGCTATTTGATGGTGCGTTGGCAGCAGCAAGTTCACATGTACCATCTGCTGTCTGTAGTGAGGTGGATAATTCAACATTTCCAAAGTTTGCCCATAGAGTGTCCTGGATGAGCCCTTTGACCTCTTTTAGTTTCGACTCACACTCCTTTGCAGTCTTTGCCAGGTCGGCATTTTGCTGTTCAGTTAACACAGTTTCTTCATCTGCGTCCAGCTCCGCCTCCAGCTCTGCAATGAGTCCAGCCTCCACATCGTCATTGGCTTCCATGACTTTTTCGGCATCCTGCATGAGTTTGTTGAAATTGTTCCTGAGCTCCTCTTCAGACATTTCTTCATGGTTCCTAATGATGCTGTTAACAAGACGAGATAATGCCCATTTTGCTGTTGTCCTCTTCAGCTTGAGCTGCTCAGCTGACTTTCCAGTAACTTCATCAGCCATGTTTTATCTTGACTTAACTGTCTCTTTTCCAGGTTTCCAGATCTCCTGGCCCCGCCCGGTTTTTCACTGTCAAGTCTTCTAATGTTTTTGCAGATTCCCCGCTTGAAAGGGATTTGATTTATCTACCCCGAAATGATGAACTGGATTCACTCAGTCCAAACACTTCTTTTCCACCTTTTATCCTTCTTTTATTTTGGCAGATTAGTCTTTAGCAGTTTTTAGCAGTTTTAGTCTTTACCAGTTTTGGTCTTTATCAGCTTTGGCCTTTATCAGGTGAAAAACTGGCTGCCAATCGGGTCTGTAGAAAATCAGTCCTGCTTGCCTTTTCTGGCTATCGCGGCAGTCTTTTTGGACAGTCCTTTTGATTTACTGTTCAAGTTTTGCCGCTCGCAAGTCTCTTGTGTCTTCTTCACTGGCTTCTGGTGCTGTGTGCCCTTTTGACCCCCAGGCAGAACTCGGCAGGCTGGGGTTCCGCCCACTTTAATCACTGTCTCGTGATTTCAATGTAGCATTTCTCTGCACCTGTTCTTTCATTTTAGTTTGACTTGACAGTGACCCTTTGTTCTAGACTTCCCCAACATCAGGAACAATCTTCCCGCATCTAGCCTGTCCAACCCCTTAAGAATTTTGCAAGTTTCTATAAGATCCCCCTCAATCTTCTAAATTCTAGCGAATACATGCCGAGTCTATCCAGTCTTTCTTCATGTGAAAGTCCTGACATCCCAGGAATCAGTCTGGTGAACCTTCTCTGTACTCCCTCTATGGCAATAATGTCTTTCCTCAGATTAGGAGATCAAAACTGTACGCAATACTTCAGGTGTGGTCCCACAAAGACCCTGTACAACTGCTCCCTGCTCGTATACTTAAATCCTTTTGCTATGAATGCTAACATACCATTCGCTTTCTTCACTGCCTGCTGTACCTGCATGCCTGCTTTCAATGACTGGTGTACCATGACACCCAGGTCTCGTTGCATCTCCCCTTTTCCTAATCGGCCACCATTCAAATAATAGTCTACTTTCCTGTTTTTGCCACCAAAGTGGACAACCTCACATTTATCCACAATACACTGCATCTGCCATGCATTTGCCCACTCACCCAACCTATCCAAGTCACCTTGCAGCCTCCTAGCATCCTCCTCACAGCTAACACTGCCCTCCAGTTTTGTGTCATCCACAAACTTGGAGATGTTGCATTCAATTCCCCCGTCCAAATCATTAATATATATTGTAAATAGCTGGGGTCCCAGAACCGAGCCTTGCAGTACCCCACTAGTCACTGCCTGCCATTCTGAAAAGGACCCGTTTACTCCTACTCTTTGCTTCCTGTCTGCCATCCAGTTCTCTATCCACATCAATACTGAACCCCCAATACAGTGTGATTTAAGTTTGTATACTAATCTCTTATGTGGGACCTTGTCGAAAGCCTTCTGAAAGTCCAGATATAACACATCCACTGGTTCTCCCTTATCCACTCTACTAGTTACATCCTTGAAAAATTCTGTAAGATTTGTTAGACATGATTTACCTTTCATAAATCCACGCTGACTTTGTCCAATGATTTCACCACTTTCGAAATGTGCTGCTATCCCATCTTTAATAACTGACTCTAGCATTTTCCCCGGTACCGATGTTAGACTAACTGGTCGGTAATTCCCTGTTTTCTCTCTCCCTCCCTTTTTAGAAAGTGGAGTTACATTAGCTACCCTCCAATCCTCAGAACTACTCCAGAATCTAAAGAGTTTTGAAAAATTATCACTAATGCATCCACTATTTCTGGGACTACTCTGAGTAGTTAAGTACACTGTGATGCAGCCTATCTGGCCCTGGGGATTTATCGGCCTTTAATCCATTCAATTTACCTAACACCACTTCCCAGCTAACCTGGGTTTCACTCAGTTCCATCTCATTTGACACCGGTCCCCTGCTATTTCCGGCAGATTATGTATGTCTTCCTTAGAGAAGACAGAACCAAAGTAGTTATTCAATTGGTCGGCCATGTCCTTGTTCCCCATGATCAATTCACCTGTTTCTGACTGCAAGGGACCTACATTTGTTTTAACTAAACTTTTCCTCTTCACATATTTATAAAAACTTTTGCAGTCAGTTTTTATGCTCCCTGACAGTTTTCTTTCATATTCTATTTTCCCTTTACTAATTAATCCCTTTGTCCTCCTCTGCTGGACTCTGAATTTCTCCCACTCATCTGGTAGGCTGCTTTTTCTGTCTCATTTGTATGCTTCATCTTTTGTTTTGGTACTATCCCTGATTTCCCTTGTTATCCACGGATGTACTACCTTCCTTGATTTATTCTTTTGCTAAACTGGGATGAACAATTTTTGTAGTTCATCCATGCAGTCTTTAAATGCCTTCCATTGCCTATCCACCGACTACCCTTTAAGAATCAATTGCCAGTCTATCTTGGCCAATTCACGTCTCATACCCTCAAAGTTACCTTTCTTTAAGTTCAGAACCCTTGTTTCTGAATTAATTATGTCACTCTCCATCCTAATGAAGAACTCCTCCAGCCGGTAAGTTTAAAACAACTCGAGGTAAGTGGAAAACTTAGTCTTGAGGTCGCTTTCTGTGTTGGTGGTTGTTTTGGAGTTCGAAGATGCAGAAAGCAAGTAAGGTGAAGGCGAGGCGACCCATGACGAAATGTTTGGAGGACCGCTGGAGTGCGGTTAGCGGGTGCCCGCCTAGCTCACGGATTTTGTCGCAAGCTGGTGTATTGACAGAAACATTTGGATTTCAGCAATCCATTTACCAGGTTGATTCAACATAGTCGCAGACACAAGGTCATGACAATTCAATGACAACATAGAATGGATGTTGAACCATGATATATTTGAAAATGTGGTTCCTCAGTTTGGGATGCCAGATATCGATTTGTTTGTATCCAGACTTAGCCACCTGTTGCCTAAATACGTTTTGTGGGAACCGGAACCTGGGGCAGCAGTGGTCGATGCGTTCTCGCTGCATTGGGGTGGAATGTTTACATATGTATTTCTTCCATTCTGCCTCGTCAGTCGATGCCTGCAAAAAATCAAGCAGGACACTGCTTTAGGAGTATTGGTGGTACCCGACTGGCCTTCTCAGCGATGGTATGCTCATGTTTTGGAGATGGCTACTGAGCCTCACATGATTATTCCCAAACACAAAAATCTACTGGTGAATCCAGTAACTGGGGATCAGCATCCGTTACATGATCGTATTGATCTGTTAATTTTCAGATTCTAAGGAGACCATACCTGGGGAGAGGACTATCCGATCGCACCGTGGATGTTATCACTGCGGCCTGGAGGGGTAGTACGCAAAAGCAGAACATCTCAAACTGCAGGCATCCCAGATGTGCTAGAGTTCTTGTCAAATCTCTATTTCGATCAAAGGTTAAGCTATAGTGCGATCAATACAGCCAGAAATGCTCTGTCTTCATATTTACCCATGGTGTCAGAATTACATTCAGTGGGGACACATCCGTTAGTTTCTAGAATCATGAAGGGAGTTTTTAATTCCAATCCTCCCAAGCCCAGGTATTCGGTTATCTGGAATGTAAGCAAAGTTCTTATGTTGCTTCGCCAGTGGGCTCCTGTGACAGTCCTATCTCTAGCCAAACTCACCATGAAGGTTGTCATGCTTATGGCGTCGGTATCAGCCCAACGTGTGCAGACATTACAGATGCTGCAGCTAGACAGGATGGAGGTATCAGCAGATGCCATTAACTTTTATGTTTATAATCTGCTCAATAAGAATAGAATAGGGGCAACAGGGTGTAAGATTATCTTTTCGGCATACCCCAAGGATTCCCGCATGCGTGTAGTGTCATGTTTGTCCCATTACATTGAGGTTACCAGAACCTTGAGGGGAACAGAGTCAGCGTTGTTCATAAGCCACAAAAACACACACACAGTAAGGTGTCGGTGCAAACAATCTCAAGGTGGCTAAAGCAGGTTCTGGTAGGTGCTGGGATTGACACTGATAATTTTAAATCTCATTCCACCAGGGCGGCATCAACTTCAGCGGCCAGGGCGATGGACGTTCCCATAGACCATATCCTCGTGGTCGCAGGATGGTCCAGTGAACTGATGTTCCAAAGATTTTATCATAAGCCTATTCCAATGCTGGGGGTATTTGCCGATCCTGTTTTAAGTTCAGTTATATAGTTTTCCCCTGGGATAGAGGGGTTACTATTGCTTTCTTTGTTAAAATAAACCGTTAATTCGTTAAAACAATGTTATGGTTGATGCATTACTGATTGTTTAATTATGTTGAGTCAATCAATGCAGTGAGAGGCCGGTATTTGAATCTGCGGCATGAGATCACAGAGCTTTGAAATCTTCACGTAGTCACTCACGTGACTCCGAAGTAAAATAATAAGAATTAAATTAAATTAAGTTTGATCTTTATTTTATGAGGAGTTACGATGAGGGACTACATGCCCTCCACTCCCAACCCTCATAAAGGTCATCTGGTAGTTCTAGTCTTCTTTTATCTTACTATTATACTTCAGTCACTATTACCTATGATTTCACACCGCTGCTTTGAAGATTGACGCACGGGGCTGAACATGGTTCTTCACGCAGTCCCTCATCGTAAATCCTCATATAATAAAAATCAAACTTCAAACTGGTAAGTTCTCGTTTAATCTTACTATTATAACTGTTTTACCCTTGTTGCACGCATTTCTAATTTCCTGTTTGATGCCATCCCTCAATCAACTACTACTGTTAGGTGACCTGTACACAACTCCCACTAGCGTTTTCTGCCCCTTAGTGTTTCCCAGCTCTACCCATATCAATTTCACATCCTCCAAGCTAATGTCCTTCCATTCTATTGCATTAATCTCCTCTCTAACCAGCAACGCTACCCCACCTCATTTTCCTTTCTGTCTATCCCTTCTGAATATTGAATATCCCTGGATGTTCAGCTCCCAGCCTTGGTCACCCTGGAGCCATGTCTCCGTGATCCCAACTATATCACCATATAACAATTACAGCACGGAAACAGGCCATCTCGGCCCTACAAGTCCGTGCCGAACAACTTTTTTCCCTTAGTCCCACCTGCCTGCACTCATAACATAACCCTCCATTCCCTTCTCATCCATATGCCAATCCAATTTATTTTTAAATGATACCAATGAACCTGCCTCCACCACTTCCACTGGAAGCTCATTCCACACCGCTACCACTCTCTGAGTAAAGAAGTTCCCCCTCATGTTACCCCTAAACTTCTGTCCCTTAATTCTGAAGTCATGTCCTCTTGTTTGAATCTTCCCTGTTCTCAAAGGGAAAAGCTTGTCCACATCAACTCTGTCTATCCCTCTCATCATTTTATAGCCCTCTATCAAGTCCCCCGTTAACCTTCTGCGCTCCAGAGAATAAAGACCTAACTTATTCAACCTTTCTCTGTAACTTAGTTGTTGAAACCCAGGCAACATTCTAGTAAATCTCCTCTGTACTCTCTCTATTTTGTTGACATCCTTCCTATAATTGGGCGACCAAAATTGTACACCATACTCCAGATTTGGTCTCACCAATGCCTTGTACAATTTTAACATTACATCCCAGCTTCTATACTCAATGCTCTGATTTATAAAGGCTAGCATACCAAAAGCTTTCTTTACAACCCTATCTATATGAGATTCCACCTTCAAGGAACTATGCACGGTTATTCCCAGATCCCTCTGTTCAACTGTAT
Source organism: Amblyraja radiata (assembly GCF_010909765.2). Lineage (NCBI taxonomy): Eukaryota > Metazoa > Chordata > Chondrichthyes > Rajiformes > Rajidae > Amblyraja > Amblyraja radiata. The sequence continues at coordinate 186,936,593 of NC_045956.1, forward strand.
TCTTCAATTCCCTACCATTTACCATGTACGTCCTATTTTGATTTGTCCTGCCAAGGTGTAGCACCTCACATTTATCAGCATTAAACTCCATCTGCCATCTTTCAGTCCATTCTTCAAAATGGCCTAAATCACTCTGTAGACTTTGGAAATCCTCTTCATTATCCACAACACCCCCTATCTTGGTATCATCTGCATACTTACTAATCCAATTTACCACACCTTCATCCAGATCATTGATGTACATGACAAACAACAAAGGACCCAACACAGATCCCTGAGGCACCCCAGTAGTCACCTGCCTTCAACCCGACAAACAGCCATCCACCATTACCCTCTGGCTTCTCCCATTCAGCCACTGTTGAATCCATCTTGCTACTCCTGCATTTAAACCCAATAGTTGAACCTTCTTAACCAACCTTCCATGAGGAACCTTGTCAAAGGCCTTACTAAAGTCCATATAGACAACATCCACTGCTTTACCCTGGTCAATTTCCCTAGTAACCTCTTCAAAAAATTCAAGAAGATTAGTCAAACATGACTTTCCAGGCACAAATCCACGTTGACTGTTCCTAATCAGACCCTGTTTATCCAGATGCTTATATATATTATCTCTTTGATTTTTGATTTTTGATTTTTGCCCTGGATTTGTCTGCCTGCCACTTTTACTTTTCACCTTGCTACCTATTGCTTCTACCCTCATTTTACACCCCTCTGTCTCTCTGCTGACACATTTAAGAAACACACCACCTCTTAATCTCTGTTTATTATATTTTTCTTCTTTCTCCCCTACATGTTGGGTCTGAGTGCTTCCCTTCTCTGCCTCCTGCCTCACACACTGTCTACTGGCTTTCTCTATTTGAGTCCCTCCTGTAGCCTCATCCTTTATAATGGACTCTAAAATATTACCAAGCACCAAAGTCTGACTAACCGGCCTATAGTTCCCACTATTCTGCTTTGCTCCCTTCCTGTGCAGCGGGGTAATATTGGCAATGTTCCAATCATCTGGGCCCTCAGTGACAATATCCATGTAATTTATGCGTATGAGCTGTACTCGTTCTTGCACATGCTCAGTAAATCAGTCAGTGACCTTTGACTTGGAAATAAATCATTCTTGCTTTTGATCCCAACACGAGTGTGTGTGCAGCCATCTTTCTCCATCTAATATGTGCTAGTTTTACCTATTTTGTAAGCAGACACATATCAAAACATGGTGGCAGCAGTGAAAGTGAAGATCTGAGGATCAAATGGATGCTATGATGATTAGCAAAAATGCTTTGAAAAGCTTTCAGGAATCAGTGTTTCAACGCTCAGCAGCCAGACTGCATGAGTGGAATGGTCTGCAGGTCAGTGAGTACACACAGTGTGCAAATCAGTGCTGTGGGTGTGGAGGGTTGAAATGACGTGCTGTGGGAGACTGCTTAAAGATAACATAAGCTATTAAGAGCAAGGGGATACTCTGATATTTCAAAATGGCGCAGACCAGTCCATCTTTCCACGTGGCTCCACCACCCAATCTAAAGCTCAAAGAGAACAGGGTGGAAGTGGAAATTGTTTAAACATATGTATGAAAATTATGCAGTGATAACAGAACTGGATATGAAGGAGAAACAGTATCAAAAAGCAGTGTTCCTGCATACTGTTGGACCAGAAGGACTGCGAACCTTCAATACCCTGACATTTGAAACGGTATCAGATGAGACGGATGTGAAAGTCATTGACAAGATATCTACCATCATCGTAGGAGAGACGAATGAAAAGTATAAAATATTTGTTTTCAATAAACGAGGCCAGAAACCAGGGGAAAGCATTGAATCGTATGTTGCAGAGCTGAAGGCGCTTGCTAAGACATGCAACTTCTGTGATTGCCTGAAAGACAACTAAATTTGGGATTGCCTCGTCATTGGTATTGCAGACCAGTCAACTTGGAAGACACTCCTTCAGAATCTGATTGCAGGAGACTGTGGACATATGTAGATCCTTGGAGGTAACAGCGACAAGAATGCAGGTCATTGGCGAAGAGCCGATAATACACAAGGTGGAACAATTCAAACCGAAGGAAAAGAAGGTTGATTTTCCTTCGCAGAGGAAGAATCAGGGACTAGCCAAGTGCAAGTTCTGTGCAAGGATGCACAAGCGCAGGATGGAGGAATGCCCAGCATATGGGAAGGACTGCAACAGAAGCGGACGACAAAACCATTTCGCCTGCTGCTGCAACCAGAAGAAGGAGACAAGCAGAAACGGGGTCTGCACAAGCTCGTAGAGTCATCTGACACACCGTCCATTTCTGACACAGTCGGTGAGGTGCATTGAGGTTAATGCAGCTGGAACCAATTCCTCTTCAGGCCTATTCGCTGAGATGCAGGTCGGCACAGAAGCCATCAAGGTTCAGATTGACTCTGGTGCCAGTGTTAATGTGATTCCCAAGGATCTTGTACCCATGAAAGAGGACATTAGACGAGAGAAAATCGTCTTAAAGATGTACAACGGATCCAACCTGCTGGCGGAAGGTAGGACGAAAGTCATACTCTGGAACAAGACTAACAACAAGAAGTACCGTGTTCACTTCATAGCGGTAGAGGAAGGCTGGCTCACACCGCTCCTGAGCGGCAAAGCTACACAACAGATGGATCTCATTATGGTTCACTATGAGAATTTCAAGAGCCTGAATGCTGTTAGTGAGGCTGAATCATTACTCAAGAGCTACAAAGATGTCTTTGACAACGAAAGACCGGGGATGACTGCCAGCTAAATTCAAGTTGGTAATGCAGTCAGAGAGTGTATCCCCATCACAGTGTTCTGTAAAGCCGGTACATGTAGCCATGAAAGGGAAGGTCATGAATGGTCTCATGAAACTGGTTGAGCAGGACATCTTGACTAAAGTCAAGGAACCAACTGAGTGGTGTAGCAGGCTGGTCATTATGGAGAAAAAGCACAGCACAGAGTTGAGGTTCTGCAGAGATCCTAGACCCCTCAACAAACTCCTCAAAAGGGAGATCCACAGACTACAAGTGAAAGAGGACATACTCCCTGAGCTGTCCAAGGTGAAGATCTTCTCCAAATTCGATCTGAACTTGAGACTATGGACCAATCCGAATACTGGGGGGGGGGGGGGATGATTGGCAATCACCGAGGTACATTGTTGAGTAGTGTGACAGCCGCCGGCCTCGATCTTTGGCTTGAGCCATCATGACAGAGCCGGCGCGTCAACGGGCTGTCGGTCCGCAGGTGCATAGAGGGCGTACGCAGCGTCTCGACGTCGTACACAGCGTCTTGACAGCGTACGCCCGTCCGGCAGGCCCACTCGACATCACGTCTGCGCGCCCACTACACCCCCCCCGCCCTCCTCGTACTCGGGGTCTGAAGCGCCGAGGATGCAAGGCCTCACAGTGTCTGATGGGGCCGCTTTCACAGACTTAACCGTGAGCGGCCCCCGCGTTTAACCAGGGCTCCGGGTACTCGGCATCTGATGGGGACGAAGCTTCCAGAGGGAAGGCAGGGACTACTTCGAATCCAGCAGTAGAGTGGCTCCATTAATGGATTCATTCCACAGTGAGTTCATTTTGGTAACAACCCCCCCCCTCTCCTCCGCCCCCATTCTCCCCCTTTCTTCCCCCCCACCCCTTTGCTCCTCCCATCCATACCCCCTCTCATCCCTCCCCCTCTCACCCCCTCCACTCCTCCGCCCTCCCTTTCCCCCACCACTCACCCTACCTCTCCCCCTCCCTGCTTCCCCCCTCTCTGTCCCCCCCTCTCTGTCCCCCCCTCCCTCTCTCCCCTCCCTCTCCTCCCCCTCCCTCTCCCCCTCCCTCTCCCCTCCCCCTCCCTCCTCTCTCTCCCTACTCTCTCTCCCCCCTCCCTCTCTCCCCCCTCCCTCTCTCCCCCCTCCCTCTCTCCCCCCCCTCCCTCTCCCCCCCTCCCTCTCCCCCCCCTCCCTCCCCGTCTCCCCTTTCCCTCCCTCTCCCCCCCTCAACCGCACGTTCGGGGAACAGACCCAACGGGTCTGTACTTGGTCTAGTATCTATTAAAACTATGTGTGTGTGTGTATGTGCGTGTCAAGTCAAGTCAAGTCAAGTCAAGTCAAGTCAAGTTTATTTGTCACATACACATACAAGATGTGCAGTGAAATGAAAGTGGCAATGCTCGCGGACTTTTGTGCAAAAGACAACCAAACAACCAAAAATTATAAACACAATCATAACACACATATTCTTTTACATAATAAATAATGGAAGGAAAAACGTTCAGTATAGTTAGTCCCTGGTGAGATAGGCGTTTACAGTCTGAATGGCCTCTGGGAAGAAACTCCTTCTCAACCTCTCCGTTCTCACCGCATGGCAACGGAGGCGTTTGCCTGACCGTAGCAGCTGGAACAGTCCGTTGCAGGGGTGGAAGGGGTCTCCCATGATTTTATTTGCTCTGGAGTTGCACCTCCTGTTGTATAGTTCCTGCAGGGGGGCGAGTGAAGTTCCCATAGTGCGTTCGGCTGAACGCACTATTCTCTGCAGAGCCTTCTTGTCCTTGGCAGAGCAATTCCGAAACCAGATGGTAATATTTCCGGACAAGATGCTTTCCACCGCCGCTGCGTAGGAGCACTGGAGGATCCTCGGAGACACTCTGAATTTCCTCAATTGCCTGAGGTGGTAAAGGCGCTGCCTTGCCTTACTCACGAGTGCTGAGGCGTGTGATGCCCATGTCATATCCTCGGAGATGTGGACTCCCAGATATTTAAAACAGTTCACCCTATCCACAGGATCCCCATTTATCCTCAATGGAGTGTACGTCCTCGGATGATGTGCCCTCCTAAAGTCCATGATCAGCTCCTTTTTTTTGATGTTCAAGAGGAGGCTGTTATCCTGGCACCAGAGTGCTAGATCAGCCACCTCCTCTCGGTAGGCCTTCTCATCGTTGTCTGAGATCAGGCCAACCACCAGTGTCATCAGCAAACTTAATTATTGAGTTGGAGCTGAACCTAGCCACACAGTCATGTGTGTACAGGGAGTACAATAGGGGGCTGAGGACGCAACCCTGGGGCGATCCTGTGCTCAGGGTGAGGGACTTCGATGTATTCCCTCCCATCTTGACTACCTGGGGCCTGGCGGTGAGAAAGTCCAGGACCCAGGCACACAGGGAGGTGTTGAGCCCCAATTCCATTAGCTTCCCGGCCAGTCTGGTGGGGACTATCGTGTTGAAGGCTGAACTGTAGTCTATGAACAGCATCCTCACGTAGCCCCCCTTCTGGCTGTCCAGATGGGAGAGAGCGGTGTGCAAGACCTGGGAGACCGCATAGTGTTGCTGGTTAGGGAGGAGATTAACGCAATAGAAAGGAAGGACATTAGCTTGGAGGATGTAGAATCAATATGGGTAGAGCGGCGAAACACTAAGGGGCAGAAAATGCTTGTGGGAGTGAAGTACTGGCCACCTAACAGTAGTAGTGCAGTTGGGGATGGCATCAAACAGGAAATTAGAAATGCGTGCAACAAAGGTAAAACCATTATAATGGGTGAATTCAATCTACATATAGATTGGGTGAATCATGTTGGCAGGGGTGCTGAGGAAGAGGGTTTCTTGGAATGTATGCGGGATAGTTTTCTAAACCAACATGTAGAGGAACCAACGAGAGAGCAGGCTATTCTAGACTGGGTATTGAGTAATGAGGAAGGGTTAGTTAGCAGTCTTGTTGTGCATGGCCCCTTGGGCAAGAGTGACCATAATATGGGTTGAGTTCTTCATTAGGATGGAGAGTGACATAATTAATCCAGAAACAATGGTTTTGAACTTAAAGAAAGGTAACTTTGAGGGTGTGAGACGTGAATTGGCCAAGATAGACTGGCAATTGATTCTTAAAGTGTTGACGGTGGACATGCAATGGAAGGCATTTAAAGGCTGCATGGATGAACTACAACAATTGTTCATTCCAGTTTGACAAAAGAATAAATCAGGGAAGGTAGTGCATCCGTGGATAACAAGGGAAATCAGGGATAGTATCAAAACAAAAGATGAATCATACAAATTAGCCAGAAAAAGCAGCCTACCAGAGGACTTGGAGAAATTCAGCAGAGGAGGACAAAGGGCTTAATTAGGAAAGGGAAAATAGATTATGAAAGAAAACTGTCAGGGAACATAAAAACTGACTGCAAAAGTTTTTATAGACATGTGAAGAGAAAAAGATTAGTTAAAACAAATGTAGGTCCCTTGCAGTCAGAAACAGGTGAATTGATCATGGGGAACAAGGACATGGCAGACCAATTGAATAACTACTTTGGTTCTGTCTTTACTAAGGAAGACTTAAATAATCTGCCGGAAATAGCATGGGACCGGGGGTCAAATGAGATGGAGGAACTGAGTGAAATCCAGGTTAGCGAGAAGTGGTGTTAGGTAAATTGAATGGATTAAAGGCCGATAAATCCCCAGGGGCACTTGGGCTGCACCCCAGAGTACTTAAGGAAGTAACCCCAGAAATAGTGGATGCATTAGTGATAATTTTTCATAACTCTTTAGATTCTGGAGTAGTTCCTGAGGATTGGAGGATAGCTAATGGGGAATTACCGACCAGTCTAATTAGTTAGTCTAACATCGGTAGTGGGGAAAGTACTAGAGTCAGTTATTAAAGATGTGATAGCAGCACATTTGGAAAGTGGTGAAATCATTGGACAAAGTCAGCATGTATTTATGAAAGGTAAATCATGTCTGACGAATCTTATAGAATTTTTCGAGGATGTAAATAGTAGAGAGGATAAGGGAGAACCAGTGGATGTGTTATATCAGGACTTTCAGAAGGCTTTCGACAAGGTCCCTCATAAGAGATTAGTATACAAACATAAAGCACACGGTATCGGGGGTTCAGTACAGGCAGACAGGAAGCAAAGAGTAGGAGTTAACGGGTCCTTTTCAGAATGGCAGGCAGTGACTAGTGGGGTACCGCAAGGCTCAGTGCTGTGATCCCAGCTATCTACAATATATATTAATGATTTGGACGAAGGAATTGAATGCAACATCTCCAAGTCTGCGGATGACACAAAGCTGGGGGCCAGTGTTAGCTGTGAGGAGGATGCTAGGAGGCTGCAAGGTGACTTGGATTGGTTGGGTGAGTGGGCAAATGCATAGCAGATGCAGTATAATTCGGATAAATGTGAGGTTATCCACTTTGGTGGCAAAAACAGGAAGGTAGACTGTTATCTGAATGGTGGCCGATTAGGAAAAATGTAGATGCAACGAGACCTGGGTGTCATGGTACACCAGTCATTGAAAGTAGGCATGCAGGTGCAGCAGGCTGTGAAGAAAGCAAATGGTATGTTAACATTCATAGCAAAAGGATTTGAGTATAGGAGTAGGGAGGTTCTACTGCAGTTGTACAGGGTCTTGGTGAGACCACACCTGGAGTATTGCGTACAGTTTTGGTCTCCTAATCTGAGGAAGGACATTCTTGCCATAGATGGAGTACAGAGAAGTTTCACCAGACTGATTCCTGGGATGTCAGGACTTTCATATGAAGAAAGACTGGAGAGACTCGGCTTGTACTCGCTAGAATTTAGAAGATTGAGGGGGGATCTTATAGAGACTTTCAAAATTCTTAAGGGGTTGGACAGGCTAGATGCAGGAAGATTGTTCCTGATGTTGGGGAAGTCCAGAACAAGAGGTCACAGTTTAAGGATAAAGGGGAAATGTTTTAGGACAGAGATGAGAAAAACATTTTTCACACAGAGAGTGGTGAATCTCTGGAATTCTCTGCCACAGAATGTAGTTGAGGACAGTTCATTTGCTATATTTAAGAGGGAGTTTGATGTGCCCCTTGTGGCTAAAGGGGAGAGAATGGAAAGAATGGTACAGGATACTGAGTTGGATGATCAGCCATGATCATATTGAATGGCAGTGCAGGCTCGAAGTCCGAATGGTCTACTCCTGCACCTATTTTCTATGTTTCTATGTGGAGAAGTGTTTCTGTGGCTTTTGAATGACCATCTCCGATGTGATAGAAGGCAGTACATCAAGTTCAAACCAGTTAGAATAGGAGTCGACCAGGACTGAATAATATTTACCGTGCCACTCGAAAATGTTTGCCGCCAGCGACGTCCAGGGCAATGCTGGTGGAGGTTGTTGTAGCTGTCTCTGTTTGTGCAGCGCCAGGTAGTTGCAGATGGGGCAGGTCCTGTCCCGTATGTACTTGGCCATGCCAGGCCTGTGGAACATGTTCTGTGCGTGGGCCAACATGGCATCGGTGCCTGGGTGGCCGCTGTGTTCTTCTTTGTAGCATTCGTCACGTTGTGAAGAAGGGATCACGATTTTGTGGCCTTTAACTATGACACCGTCCTGTATTACCAGTTCATCGCGGACTAAGAAGAACGGCTGCACCTCCAGCGGTGTGATGGATTGCCTGTCTGGCCAGCTTCTCTTCATTATGGATGAGAGTAGCTGGAGAGTGCCGTCGGCGGCTGTGTGTTCAGCTAGACGGCGCAATTGTTCCGTAGGAATAAAGTCAATGCTGAGAACCGTAAACTCGTCCCATTCGTAGGGGTGTCGTTCACGGGATGCCCGTAGTGCACGAGAGAGAGTGTCAGCAACGAACATGTGTTTACTCTTTTTGTAAACAATTTTGAAGTCAAATCGCAGGAGCTGCATCATCATACGCTACAGTCGTGCAGGTGCTGCGTGTATAGGTGCATTGAGGATGTCACCAGAGGTTGGTGGTCTGTCTCGACCGTGAAAACATTCCCAAAGACAAAGTCCTTGAATAACAAGCAAAGACCATAGCCGGCAACTCTTTCTTGATTTGCGCATAGTGCTGTTCGGTGTCCGTCATGGTGCGGGAGACATAGAAGACGGGACGTAAAATCCCATCGGCAGATGATTGTAGGCAGGTGGCGCCGAGCCCGTATCATGAGGCATCGCAGGTAACTGTGACAGTGCGCCTCAGGTCGAAAAACGTCAAGGTGGGAGCGCTGGTCAGCCTCGATTTTAAAGAATCAAATGCTAGTTGATGTTGCTGAAACCAGGACCAGGCAGGATCTTTCTGAGTTAGTTGTCTCAGAGGCGAACTCAGTTCACTGAGGTTCGGTATGAATTTTCCCAGATAGTTCACCATACCCAGGAATCGCTGCAAGCTAAACACGTCGGTGGGGGCTGGCATCTCTGTGATGGCAGCAGTCTTCTTCAGGTCGAGTTTGAGACCATCAGGAGTGAAAAAATGTCCAACATAGGTGACCTCTGGAACCCTGAACTTGCACTTATTAGGGTTGAATTTCAGGTTGATCTGACGTACCCGGTCCATGATAAGCTTTAGGTTGTTGTCATGCTCCGCTGTGTCTTTGCCATAAACCAGGATATCATCTACGATGATGGTACATGGGAGTCCCTGGAACAGCAGTTCCATGTTTCTCTGGAAGACTTTGCCGGCCAAGTTAATGCCGAATGGCATTCTGAGAAATTTAAATCTGCCAAACAGAGTGGCATATGTGGTCATGTTTGATGACTCGTCATCTAGCGGTATCTGCCAAAACGAGCTTTTAGCGTTGAGGACGGAAAATACTGTTGCTCGTCCGATCTGCGCAGTGACGTCCTCAACAGTCCTCATAGGATAATGTGGACGCCTGATGGTAGCGTTTTAATCTTTTGGGTTGATGCATGCACGGAGCTCATTTTTGTCTTTCTTAAGGGTGGCAACCATGGTGGAAACCCAGTCAGTGGGTTCACTGATCTCGGCTAGTATGCCCATGGAAACCATGTTTTTTAGTTCAGACTCAATTCTGTCTCTCATAGCGTGTGGCACACGGTGAAGTGCACGGCCAACTGGGTCAATATTGGGGTCAATGGATATTTTGTGGGTCACGGGCAGCTTGCCTCTTGTTGTGGAAGTAGTTATAATTAGGGCATCTCTGAGGGGGCTCATTGGCGAATACCCAATTAGCCGATTGAGAGGGTTCAGTCATAAATCTTGTTATCGGTCGGTGTTTGTAGTCTGTTGAAACCCGTCAGGTTTATGGTCTTCTCAGAGTCAAGCTGTTCGCTTAATGAAGCAACAAACTCAGATATTCGACAGGCATGTGTTGCTTGCTGAAGGGTTAAATCTGCATTCCGCAGTAACTCAGTCCTGAGCTTCTGATCAGCCATCCCAGATATGTTTGTCCCTTATCAGTTCATTTGTCATGGTTTGGAATCAGCACCTTTGAGCCATGTATTTTAAATCACAAATAAATCTCTCTACCGGCTCATCAGGAAGCTGGTGTCTTGCAAAGAATTTGGCTATTTCTAAAATGCGGTTCGATGGTAAGTCACATAGTTCACAGAATTTATGCAGCAAAACGCAGTCATGCATAGACTCGGCAGGCACATCTACCTGATCGTTGTCGTCATGGACAGCTGGTGAGTATTCAAAAGTTCGAGCTCTCATCATGGCTGCTGAGTCTAAATACCCACCACCCATTTTGAAGCAAGGCGAAGGGGGGGGGGGGGGTTGGTTCCCAAAGTCTGCATTTATCCCATAGTCAATGTTACTAAAACAGGGGTTTGGAGAATGGGAGAGGGAGAGGTGAGGGGAGGGGGGGAGGGGGGGAATGGGGAAGGGGAAGAGTGGAGCGGGGAAAAGGGAGGAAGAATGGGGGAGAGGGTAGGAGAGAAGGGTAGGGGTGTAGTTGAGAAGGAGGGATGGGGGTGGGTGGAGGGGAGTTCAGTCTACACTCACTGAATCCATCCCTGTGAACAGTTCTGGAGACAGTGATTGGATCTGGAAGCGTACCAATACATCTATAGATAAAACTGAACGACTCCGACATCGTTTTCATTTGCACAATTGATTTTATTGTATTAATTTTAATATATTCGTTTAAAATCCATGCATTGAAGGAAGAATATTTTTCAGCCCATCTGTGGTCCCTAACCCCAACCCCAACCCTAACCAGGCATCACCCACAGGACAACATACGTCAGTGTGTGACAGGGCGCAAGACATGATGAGACACCCAAATGTTGCCCCTGGATTTTGAACATATGTTTTGAACATATAGAGACACCGCGCATCACTATATGCGTCCACATGTCACGCCCGACCATGACGTGACAACCTCTTTCCAGGCTGTTACCGAAAATGTCACCCGTGGGATAGGCCCTTAACTCAGTCTGAAGAAGGATTTCGACCCTTAACGTCACCCATTCCTTTTCTCCAGAGATGCTGCCAAAGATACTGATGCTGCCTGTACGGCCGTGTTACTCCAGCTTTTTGTATCTATCTACAGTTTAAAGCAACATCTGCCGTTCCTTCTTATACATCTGCAGTTCATCGGAATGGAATCCAAGTGTGCGGCGCTGTAAGGCAGCAACTCTACTGCAACACCAGTGATCCTCCAATATATATGGTGTTTGTGTGCATTAACTCTATTTTTCAGTTGTAAATCAGGGGAGAGCGCGAACGCAGTCCCCCACTACCACAAATTTTGCAGTCCAGTATCCCGCATTTGGGGACATCGCAGGCGTCCTGGGAGAACTGCCTTTTAAAAAAATTCAAAATAGACTTTATTCAGGTTATAAATATATACAATACATCAAGTCGTCAGGTTTATTTGTCACATACACATACGAGATGTGCAGTGAAATGAAAGTGGCAATGCCTGCGGATTGTGCAAAAAACAACAGAACAGAATAGAACAGAATCAGTATTTACATATTAGAAAAAATCCAGCAATTTTAAAAATACACAACACAACAGTAAATTAGTCCCTGGTGAGATAAGAGTTTACAGTCCTAATGGCCTGTGGGAAGAAACTCCGTCTCATCCTCTGTTTTCACAGCATGACAGCGGAGGTTATTGCCTGACCGTAGCAGCTGGAAAAGTCAGTTGCTGGGGTGGGTCTCCCATAATGTTGCTGGCTCGGGATCTGCAGCTTCTGATGTATAGTTCCTGCAGAGGGATGAGTGTAGTTCCCATAGTGCGTTCGGTTGAGAGCACTACTCTCTACAGAGCTTTCTTGTGCTGGACAGAGCAGTTCCCAAACCAGATTGTGATGTTGCTGGATAAGATGCTTTCCACAGCTGCTGAGTAGAAGCACTGGAGGATCCTTGGAGAAACTCTGAATTTCCTCAGCTGCCTGAGGTGGTAAAGGCGCTACCTTGCCTTACTCACTAGTGTGGCAGCGTGTGATGTCCATGTCAGATCCTCTGTGATGTGGACTCCCAGGTATTTAAAGCAGCTCACCCTATCCACAGTAGCCCCATTTATCCCCAGTGACGTGTACGTCCTCGGATATTATGCCTTCCTAAAGTCCACGATCAGCTCCTTAGTTTTTTTGACATTCAAGAGGAGGCTGTTGTCCTGACACCAGAGTGCCAGATCAGCCACCTCTTCCCGGTAGGCCTTCTCATCGTTATCGGAGATCATGCCCACCAGCACAGTGTTATCAGCAAACTTGATTATAGTATTGGAGCTGAACCTGGCCACACAGTCATGTGTGTACAGGGAGTACAGTAGGGGGCTGAGGATGCAACCCTGGCGGGATCCTGTGTTCAGAGTGAGGGTCTCCGATGTATTTCCTCCCATCTTGACTACCTGGGGCCTGGCAGTGAGAAAGTCCAGGACCCAGGCAGACAGGGGAGTGTTAAGCCCCAATTCCAGCAGCTTCTCAGCAAGTCTGGTGGGGACTATCGTATTGAAGGCTGAACTGAAGTCAAAGAACAGCATCCTCACGTAGCCCCCCTTCTGGCTGTCAAGGTGAGAGAGAGCGGTGTGCAGGACCTGGGAGACTGCATCATCCGTGGATCTGTTCGAACAGTATACGAACTGTAGCGGGTCCATGTTGCGAGGGAGGAAGGCGCAGATGTGATTCTTGACCAGCCTCTCAAAGCATTTCAAACAAGCTGGAGAGGCATTCTTTGGTACAGGTACAATGATGGATCTTTTGAAGCGTGAACCGTGCAATCTCCACCACACCCTGCCCCCCATGACCAATTGCGGAAGGAACCTAGACTGTGGTCCTCCACCACCCTGCCTTGGTGTTGGCTGCACCGAGCTTCAGTGCGTCCCTCAGCACGTACCCCTGCAGTCTGCCTTTTTTTAAATTTCAAAATAGACTTTATTCAGGTAATAAATATATACAATACATAAACTGGGCAAAAAAAATTCATCCGACATTTTCGGAGGCTGTACAAATTATTCAATACAGTCTACATACATTGCTCAAATTTCACAAATTTATCCCCCACCCTTGCCACTCATGTGGCCCCCTGGCGTGGGATCCCTTCCCTTATTTTGAGGGGCGTCTCCTCCATATCGTGCCCCCCATGTCCAGCAGCGGAAGGACCCTAGACTGTGGCCCTCCCCCAACGAGCCTTGGCGTTGGCTGCACCAAGCTTCAGCGAGTCCCTTAGCACGTACTCCTGCAGTCTGCAGTGGGCCAGTCGGCAACATTCCCTGATGGACATCTCGCTCTGCTGGGTGGTGAGCAACGCTCGGGCAGACCAAAGAGCGTCTTTCACCGAGTTGATGACCCTCCAGCAGCACTCGATGTCAGCCTCTCAATGTGTCCCTGGGAACAGTCCGTAAATCACAGAGTCCTCTGTGACGGAGCTGTTCGGGATAAATCGTTCCAGGGACCCTTGCACACTCCTCTAGACTCTTTTTGCAAATCCACACTCTGCAAAGAGGTGGGTAACCGTCTCCTCTCCATAGCAGCCGTCCCGGGGGCAGCGTGCGCTGGTAGTGAGGTTCAGATTCAGATTCAGATTCAGAAAACGTTATTGTCTGTCGTAACAGAAAATCTTCTTTGACGTGGCTCAACATACAGACAGGACAATGTACTGATAAGCAGTCATACAACACAGATTTCTGCGAGCACACACAGTGTGTATAGATCTTAAAAGCAAGCATAAAGATTAAAAACTGTAAAAATAGACAAGATAAAAGTTGTGGATACGTGTAAAGTGACAGTGCGTCAGGGTTAATTTGTCTCTTGTTCATTTTTTATTTAAGCTGTTTATGCAATAGGTATGTATAAGTTTTTGTGGATGTTTTTCTTGGATAGGGGGACTTTATATCGGCGGCCTGATGGCAGAAGTTGGAAGGACTTGTACAGGGGGTGGGTGGGATCCTGTGTAATGAGGTTGGCTTTCCTTTTAACTGCCTGGGTGTGGAGTACTGATAATTGATTTTGAGTTTTGCCAGTTATTTTGCTTGCTTGATTGATGATCCGGGAAATCTTTGATTTGTCTTTCCCTACGGCCTACGGCCATCATTTTTGGCCACCTCGCTCAGAGCCCCCACTGCCGCATGTGTGCCGAGGATTTTTCCCGTCGATTAAAAATGACAGAGATATTAATGTTTTTTAAAAATTCCCCATTCTCTCTGCAGCCCCCGCTGCCGGCAGGGGGGAGGGACGGACTATAAAACCAGGAAGTGGTGTGCCTCAATTAATCTCTGCAAGATGGAGCTCTGTCAATTAGTCTCTGTCATCCTGAGCTCTGAATGACATTGAACAAATGTCTACAGCACTGTGAGTACCCTTAATTTGGATTGAAAATGAAAATATGGCTAGAGGTAAAAAAGCATTGCCTGCAAATGGTTGTTTGGGTTGAAGTAAAAAGGCACTCTCTCTCTCTCTCTCCTCCCTCCCCTCCCCCCCTCCTCTCTCCTCTCCTACCCCCATCCTCTCTCCTCTCCTACCCCCCTCCTCTCTCCTCTCCTCGCCTCCTCCCTTCCATCCCTTCCCCCACCTCCCCCCACCTCCCCCCTCCCCTAAACCCCCTCCCCTCCACACCCCCACCCTCCCCCTCCTTGCTCCCCACCTCTCCCCCCTCTCAGCACCCCCTCTCTCCCCCTCACTCTCACCCTCTCTCTCTCCTCCCCTCCTCCCCCACCTTTCCCCCTGCATATTTATGTGCCTATTCAAAAGTCTCCAAAATGCTGCAATGGTATCTTCCTCCACCACCATCTTTGCTAGATAGGGCTCTTAAAGAGCTAGATTGGGTTCATAAAGATAGCAGAGTCAGGGGATATGGTGAGAAGGCAGGAACGGGGTACTAATTGGGGATGATCAGCCATGATCACATTGAATGGCGGTGCTGGCTCGAAGGGCTGAATGGCCTACTCCTGCACCTATTGTCTATTGTCATCCATGGCAGCGCGTACCAGGCACTCATCATCCTCTGTGTAAAACAACCCCTCGCACAACATCTTTAAGCTTTCCCCTCTCACCTTCAAGTATTTGAATTTACCATCCTGGGAAATAGATTCTGACAGTCTACCCATTCTATGCCTCTCCTAATTTGATATACTTCCATCACCTCTCCCCGCAATCTCTGGTGCTCCAGAGAAAGCAGCCTAAGTCCGTCTAACCTCTCCCTGTAGCTAATACGCCATGGTCCAGACATCATTCTGGTAAACCTCCTCTGCACCCATTTCAAAGTCTCCATATCCTTCCTGTAATGGGATGACCAGAACTGCTCGCGATACTCCAAATGTTCCTATCTAAAGCCCTATAAAAGTGCACAATAACTTCCTGACTCTTAAGGGCCTGTCCCACTAACGCGACTGTCTTCGACCTTCAAGCTCGAGCTGGATTGACCATCAGCGATGAAACCGCAAGCCGGATCGACCGTCTGCACACACAAACACACACACACACACACACACAAACACATTGCAAAGGTGGGGGCCAGGGAAAGCGGGGGAGCGCTGTCTGAAATTCACACCCGCGATGAACAGGAAGGTAAAAGACGGCTGCCACAGTTACGGTAAGTCCTTTAGAGTGCACGGAGGGGAGAGGGGGAGAAGGGGGGGGGGAGGAGAAGGGGGGGAGGGGAAGGGGTGGGGGGGAGGAGAAGGGGTGGGGGGGAGGAAAAGGGGGGGAGGTAGGAGAAGGGGGGGGGTGGAGAAGGTGGGGGGGTGGAGAAGGGGTGGGGGAGAGAGGGGGGGGGGGGGGGGAGAGAAGGGGGGGGGGAAGAAGGAGTGGAGACGCTTTTAAGGAGCCAGACAACTTTTAGTAAAGTTTAGCGAGCATTTAACATTACGAATCGGTTTACTTATTTTATTTTTTGTTTTATTTTCTCAACGAGCTTTACCTTCGACTACCCTCGATTACCTTCGATTGCCTTCGATTATCTACGAATAACATGCCGACCTACTACGACCTACCTTGACTAAACCTACGAGTAAAAAAATATTGATTTTTTTCCATGGCGACCTTTTTTAACCGCGGGCATTTTTCAACTTGCTGAAAAAAACGCTGCGACTTAACTGAGGCTTCGAGTACACGGGGACTATTCTTGAGCATGAAGGATAGTTACCATGCTGCGTGTATGTCGAGGGCAAACTGTTCTAAAGTCGCGAATTAGGTTGCCGCAGTGGGACAGGCCCTTTATACACACAATGCTCCAACCTATTAGCGCAAGCATACCATAGACTAAGGATGAATATGTCATTGATACGAGTAGTTGCAAGTTGGTCATGCCAAGGATACAGGCGGGTTTCAGGCAGAAATTACTAGGAATGGGAGTAAACAGTGAGGACCCCTGTAGCCATTCCTCTCGACAACAGATATGGCCTTAGGATACTGTTGGTGGAGATCACCAGACAGGGGAGTGCAGCAGCAGCAGTCAGGTCTGTGGTGTCCAGCCTGGATCTGAGGCATAGTGGGGAAGGATGAAGTTAGGCAGAAGGGATGAGGTCCTGCAGAATGAATACAGGGAGTTAGGCAAAAGGTTAAAAGGCACGACCACAAAGATAGTGGAGGTGGCCCGTGGTAGGCGGCGATAGCATGGTTGTACAGTCTCTTTAGAAGCACAAAAACCCATGGATGGGAGAGATGAAGGTGGAGAGGTTGTTACTCTCGAGCAGCCCCACTCTCAGCCGCAGGAGTTGGATTCCAGTGGCACGGTTAATCGTTATGGCTGGAAACTCCCTTGGCTGCGCTGGATGGCCATGTCTTCTTTCATGTTTGACGTGCCCTTTGCACTCCACAGTGCATTGCTGAGCCGCCCTCTTGGCCATTGAACCTTCCAGTAGATTTCCTCCCCCCAATCCGCCAGAACAGACTTTGCATGCTGGGCTGAGCAAGTCCATAAACTCACTGAGGGTCTGAGACCCGTCAGCTACCCTCGCCTGGTTTAGCACATCAGCCAAAGCGGTTTTCCAGGGTGTGGCCACTGCCGCATCTAACAGCTTCTTGCATCCACAGGTGAGAGCTGGGTGCCAGGTGGAGACCATAGGTAGACAAACTACCCTCAAAGCACCACGACATGTCCCCTATAAAAGTTGCTACCCCTCCCTGATCACTCTTCACATTATTCCCAATGCCACATGCTAGTGAAGTCTAGATCATCGGAGATGTCCTCATTCTTTAGGAAACTGGGGTTCCTCTCTTCCATTATAGATGAGGCCCTCACTGAGGTCTCCTTGATATCCCGCAGCTCCACTCTTGCTCCCCCTCCCCCCATTCACAACAGAGTTCCTCTTGTCCTCACTTCCACCCCGTCAGCTGTTGTATATAATCCTCCAACACTTTTGACACCTCCAACGGGATCCCACTCCTGGCCACATCGTCCCATCTCCTCGCCTTTCTGCTTTCCACAGAGACCGTTCCCTCCGCAACTTCCTGGTCAACTCGTCCCTTCTCACCCAAACCAGCCCCATCCCAGGAACTTTTTGTCTCCGTCTACATTCCATCTCTGTCTCGCCCACTCCCCAAACATCAGTCTGAAGAAGGGTTTCGACCTGAAACATCACCCATTCCTTATCTCCAGAGATGCTGCCGGTCCAGCTGAGTTATTCAAGCATTTTGTGTCTACCTTCGATTTAAACCAGCAACTGTAGTTCTTTCCTAGACAGAGTCCAATCAGGGATAGTCTGATGGTCGCCAAAGAGGTAGATAGTAGTTCCGCACTGCTCTCTGGTTGTGCTAGGATGATTCAGTTGCCTGATAAAAGCTTGGAATTGGCTGTGGAGTGGGATCGAATGCAGGACCCACCCAAGGCAGGTGAGAGGCTGGAAGTCAGTATGGAACGTGATGAAATCAAGTTCAGTGGGCACACAGGGAGCAAGGAAGGTCTGTTGAATTTAGCGGGTCATCTCTGGAGAAAATGGACAGGTGACGTTTCATAGAACATAGAGACATAGAAAAATAGGTGCAGGAATAGGCCATTCGGCCCTTCAAGCCCTATTCAATATGATCATGGCGGATCATCTAAAATCAGTACCCCATTCCTGCTTTTTTCCCCATATCACTTCATTCTTTAGCCGTAAGAGCAAATCTAACTCTTTCTTGAAACATCCAGTGAATTGGCCTCCACTGCCTTCTGTGGCAGGGAATTCCACAGATTCACAACTCTCTGGGTGAAAAGGTTTTTCTTCATCTCAGTCCTAAATGGCCTACCCGTTATTCTTAAACTGTGACCCCTAGTTCTGGACTCCCCCAACATAGGGAACATATTAGTCTGTCCAATCCTTTAAGAATTGTATATGTTTCCACAAGATCTCCTCTTGTCTTTCTAATTTCCAGTGAATACAAGCCCAGCCGACCCATTCTTTCATAGTTTCAAGTTGGGACCCTTCTTCAGACTGATTGTAGAACAATGTATGAGGCATGTAGATGAAACTATAATCAGTTCAACAGAGAAGGTTGACAACAATTTCAAAGGGATCTTGATCAATTGGGCCAATGGACTGAGGAAGGGCAGATGGAGTTAATACAGATACATGCATTGGTGATCATTTTCCAATGTTCTCTCGACTCTGGATCAGTTCCTGTGGATTGGAGGGTAGCTAATGTAATCCCACTTTTTAAGAAAGGAGGGAAGGAGAAAACAGGAATTATAGACCAGTTAGCCTGACATCGGTGGTTGGGAAGATGCTTGAGTCGATTATTAAAGTTGCTATAGCAGCACATTTGGAAAGCAGTGACAGGATCGGTCAAAGTAAGCATGGATTTATGAAGGGGCAATTGTGCTTGACTAATCTTATGGAATTTTTTGAGGATGTAACAAGTAGAATGGATAGAGAGAGCCAGTGGATGTGGTGTATCTGGACTTTCAAAAAGCCTTTGACAAGGACCCACACAAGAGATTTGTGTGCAAAATTAGGGCACATGGTATTGGTTGGCAGACAGAAAGCAAAGAGTAGGAATTAACGGGTCCCTTTCAGAATGGAAGACAATGCTTGATAGTATTGTGTATTGTGTATTGTATTGTGTAGAGGGGTGCAGCAAGGCTCAGTGCTGGGACCACAGTTATTTACAATATATATTAACGATTTAGACAAAGGAATGAAATGGAACATCTGCAAGATTGAGGATGACACAAAGCTGGTTGTCAGTATGAGCTGCGAGGAGGATGCTTGAGGCTGCAGGGTGACTTGGACAGGTTGGGTGAGTGGGCAGATGCATGGCAGATGCAGTATAATGTGGATAAATGTGAGGTTATCCACTTTGGTGGCAAGAACAGGAAGGCAGATTATTATCTAAATGGTGTCAGATTAGGAAAAGGAGACGTGAATGAGACCTAGGTGTGCTTGTACATCAGTCACTGAAAGTAAGCCTGCAGGTACAGCAGGCAGTGAAGAAAGCATATGGCATGTTGGCCTTAATAAGGAGAGGATTTGCGTTTAGGAGCAAGGAGGTCCGATTGAATGATTGAATGAATAAGTTTGTTGGCCAAGTGTATTCACATGCAAGGAATTGATTTGGTGCTCCGCCCACAAGTGACAACATGACATACAGTGACAGTTAGGAATGACACATAAAAGATTAAACATTAATAATAACACATTATCGATCAAACATGTGAATTAAATAAAATACCAGAGCAAAAGGAGACTACAGATTTGAGTAGAGCAACAACTCGTGGCAAAAAGCTGTTTTTATGTCTGGCTGTGGCAGCTTTGACAAACCGGAGTTGCCTTCCAGAGGGAAGTGATTCAAATAATTTGTGGCCAGGGTGAGAGGGGGCAGAGATGATCTTATCCACTCGCTTCCTGGTCCTTGCAGTGTACAGTTTGTCAATGGAGGGAAGGTTGCAGCCAATAACCTTCTCTGCTGATCAGACGATTTGCTGCAGCCTCCGGATGTCGTGCTTGGTGGCTGAGCCAAACCAGACCATGATGGAGAAGGTGAGAACAGACTCTACGATGGCCGTATAGAATTGGACCATCATTGCCTGTGGCAGATTGTGCTTCCTCAGCTGCCGCAGGAAGTACATCCTCTGTTGTGCTTGTTGGACTGTGGAGTCGATGGTAGCCCCCCATTTAAGGTCCTTGGAGGTGATGGTTCCCAGGAACTTAAAAGACTCCACAGATGTGACTGTGGTATTGTTCATGGTGAGTGGGGTGAAGGGAGGAGGAGCTCTCCTAAAGTCTATAATCAATTCCACTGTCTTAAGAGCATTAAGCTCCAGGTTGTTACGATGGCACCAGGACACCAGCTGTGTTACTTCCTGTCTGTAGGCAGATTCCTCCCCATCCTGGATCAGTCCAATCAGGGTTGTGTCATCCGCTAACTTGAGAAACTTGACAGGGGAGTCAATGGAGGTGCAGTCATTAGTGTCGAGAGGTTTGAGGAGAGGGGAGAGTACACAGCCTTGTGATACTCCTATGCTGAGGGTCTATGGGTCCGAGATGTGCTTTCCCAGCCTCACATGTTGCTTTCTGTCTGTCAGGGTGTAAGAAAGATGTTCCCAATGTTGGGGGAATCCAGAACCAGGGTCACAGTTTAAGAATAAGGGGTAGGTCATTTAGGACTGACATGAGGAAAATGAAATTCAGCCAGTTGTGAATCTGTGGAATTCTCTGCCACAGGCAGTGGAGGCCAATTCACTGGATGTATTCAAGAGAGACTTAGATAAAGCTCTTCGGCCTAACAGATCAAGGGATATGGGGAGAAAGCAGGAACAGGGTACTGATTCTAGATGATCAACCATGATCATATTGAATGGTGGTGCCGGGGCGGAGGGGCGAATGACCTACACCTGCACCTATATTCTGTGTTTCTACACCAAATACTGAAAGGCTTAGATAGAGTGGATGTGGAGAGGATGTTTCTACTAGTGGGAGAGTCTAGGACTGGAAGTCACAGCCTCAGAATTAAAGGACATTCCTTCAGGAAGGAGATGAGAAGAATTTCTTTAGTCAGAGGGTGTTGAATCTGTGGAATTCTTTGCCACAGAAGGCTGTTGAGGTCCAGTCAATGGATATTTTTAAAGCAGAGATAGGTAGATTCTTGATTAGTGCGGGTGTCAGAGGTTATGGGGTGAAAGGCAGGAGAATGGGTTTAGGAGGGAGAGATAGATTAGCCATGATAGAATGGCAGAGCAGACTAGATGGGCTGAATGGCCTAATCCTTTCACTTATTGTTTCACGGCCTAATCACATGACCTTTTGACAAATTAGGTGTTGCATTTTGGTCGGCTAAACTAGAGTAGGACTTACACAGTAAATGGTGTTGGGGAGAGTTTTGAACAGATACTAAGAGGTGTAGGTATATAGTTTCATGAAAGCAGTGACACAGGTAGACAGATGGTGAAGGCGGCATTTGGCATGCTTGCCTACACCAGTCGGGATGTTGGGATGTTACATTACAGCTACACAAGAGTTTAGTAAGTGCTGTGTAAAATATTACAGGTTCCACGGATCTAGTATATGTCTCAAAGAAAGAAGTCATTTCGTTGTCTCTGTACTGTACACTGACAATGACAATTAAAGTTGAATCTGAATCAAACGCACTTTATATGAAATAATCCAATTTATTACTGAGAAGCAACTTGACATTGATACAGTAACACGCTCACACCCAATCTGCTCATCTGGGACTTGCAGTTTCGATGACTGTGGCGTGACTCTTCCTGGCACCAGTAACTACTCCCCCTCCTTGCCAAAGTCAAGGGTCAAAAAGTCTATCAACTGTTAATACCTAATGTGTACGTGCAAGTCAGCAGGTGATCAAGATCAGCAGAAGATTGTTTAATCTATTCAATGCCCGTTGTCCTTCACGCAATTATACCTTGTCATAACTTCTTCACCACACCATCAATCACTGAGTCATCGTACCTCTGCTCTTGGCATCATTGTCCAAGAAATCATTAGTTAACTCTTCAAGTTCAAGTTTCAAGTTTACATTTATTGTCACATGCACCAATTGGTAGAGTGGGATTTGAGTTACCGTACAGCCATACGAATAAAAAGAACACAACACACGATAGAATTTAACATGAACATCCCCACACAGCAGAATCAACGTTTCCCACTGTGAGGGAAGGCAATAAAGTTCAGTCATCTTCCTCTTTGTTCACCCGTGCTCAGGGCCTCGAGCCCTCCACAGCCGCCGCTACAGCGGCCCGAAGTTCAGGCCCTCTTGCCGGGATGATCGAAAATCCGACGTCAGATTGGAAGAACATTCTCAGCAGCTTGCAGTTTCTGAAACGGCAACTTCTTACTGGAGACAGCGGCTCCTCTCTTTCCTTATCCTCCACTCTTTGATTCCCTAGATCATCATTTACAATAATCTATTCATTTCTATGATGTGAGGTTCCCACTTCCTTGCACCAGTCATGACTCTTGGTCATAGGGTCATAAGGAATAGGTGTAAAAATAGATCATCAGCCCGTTCAATCATGGCTCATCTGTCTCTCCCTCCTAACCCCATTCTCCTACCTTCTCCCCATAACCGCTGACACCTGTACTAATCAAGAATCTATCTCTGCCTTAAAAATATCCACTGACTTTGCCTTCACAGCCTTCTGTGGCAAAGAATTCCACAGATTCACCACCCTTCGACTAAAGAAACGTTACCTCATCTCAAGATACAAAATACAAGATACATTCC
The DNA here is from genome assembly GCF_010909765.2 of Amblyraja radiata. NCBI lineage: Eukaryota > Metazoa > Chordata > Chondrichthyes > Rajiformes > Rajidae > Amblyraja > Amblyraja radiata. The sequence goes on from NC_045956.1 coordinate 186,959,377, forward strand.
TAAAAGAACGTCCTTTTAGTCTGAGGCTATGACCTAGACCTATGTCCTAGACTCTCCCACTGGTTGAAACACCCTCTCCACATCCATTCTATCAAAGCCTTTCACTATTCTGTATGTTTCAATGAGGTCCTGACTCATTCTTCTAAACTCCAATAAGTACAGGCCTAGTGCCGACAAATGGTCATCAGAGGTTAACCCACTCATTCCTGGGATCTTTCTTGTAAACCTCCTCTGGACCCTCTCCAGCGCCAGCTGTGAATATTGCTCACAATATTCCAAATGTGGCCTCAACATTACATCCCTGTTTTTGTATACAAGCCCTCTTTAAATAAATGTTAGCATTGAGTTTGGTTTACTACCGTTTCGACTTGCAGATTAACTTTTTGGGAATCCTGCACCAGTACTCCCAAGTCTCTTTGCACCTCCAATTTCAGGATTCTCTTCCCATTTAGAAAATAGTCTAAGCCTTTATTCCAACTACCAAAATGCATGACTCCACACTTTGCTACACTATATTCCATCTGCCACTTCTCTGCCCACTCTCCCAACCTGTCCAAGTCCTTTTGCAGAGTCCCTGCTTTCTCTACACTACCGGCCCCTCCACCTATTTTCGCATTATCCGTAAACTTTCCCACAAAGCCTTCAATTCCCTCCTCCAAATCATCAATATACAATGTGAAGAGTAGCGGCCCCAGCACCGATCCCTGCGGAACTCCGCTAGTCACTGGCAGCTAACCAGAAAAAGCCCCCTTTATTGCCACTCTTTGTCTTCTGCCATCCAGCCAACCTGCTATCCATGCTAATGTCTGCGCTTTGATACAATGGGCTCTTATCTTCCTTAGCACGTGTGGCATCTTATCAAAGGCTTTCTGAAAATCTAAGTAAACAACATCTAATGACTTGCCTTAGTCTGTCCTGCTATTTACTTCTTCAAAGAATCCCAACAAATTTGTCAAACAAGACCTCCCCTTCACAAAGCCATGCTGACTTTGGCCTATTTTATTGTAAACCTCTAAGTACATAGAAACAGAAAAAATAGGTGCAGGAGTAGGCCATTCGGCCCTTCGAGCCTGCACCGCCATTCAATATGATAATGGCTGATCATCCAACTCAGTATCCCATATCTGCCTTTTCTCCATACCCCCTGATCCCCTTAGCCACAGGGCCACATCTAACTCCCTCTTAAATATAGCCAATGAACTGGCCTCAACTACCTTCTGTGGCAGAGAATTCCTGTGTGAAAAATGTTCTTCTCATCTCGGTCCTAAAAGACTTCCCCCTTATCATTAAACTGTGACCCTTTGTTCTAGACTTCCCCAACATCAGGAACAATCTTCCCGCATCTAGCCTGTCCAACCCCTTAAGAATTTTGCAAGTCTCTATAAGATCCCCCCTCAATCTTCTAAATTCTAGCGAATACATGCCGAGTCTATCCAGTCTTTCTTCATGTGGAAGTCCTGACATTCCAGGAATCAGTCTGGTGAACCTTCTCTGTGCTCCCTCTATGGCAAGAATGTCTTTCCTCAGATTAGGAGATCAAAACTGTACGCAATACTCCAGGTGTGGTCTCACCAAGACCCTGTACAACTGCTCCCTGCTCGTATACTTAAATCCTTTTGCTATGAATGCTAACATACCATTCGCTTTCTTCACTGCCTGCTGTACCTGCATGCCTGCTTTCAATGACTGGTGTACCATGACACCCAGGTCTCGTTGCATCTCCCCTTTTCCTAATTGGCCACCATTCAAATAATAGTCTACTTTCCTGTTTTTGCCACCAGAGTGGACAACCTCACATTTATCCACATTACACTGCATCTGCCATGCATTTGCCCACTCACCCAACCTATCCAAGTCACCTTGCAGCCTCCTAGCATCCTCCTCACAGCTAACACTGCCCTCCAGTTCTGTGTCATCCGCAAACTTGGAGATGTTGCATTCAATTCCCTCGTCCAAATCATTAATATATATTGTAAATAGCTGGGGTCCCAGAACCGAGCTTGCAGTACCCCACTAGTCACTGCCTGCCCTTCTGAAAAGGACCCGTTTACTCCTACTCTTTGCTTCCTGTCTGCCAGCCAGTTCTCTATCAACATCAATACTGAATCCCCAATACCGTGTGCTTTAAGTTTGTATACTAATCTCTTATGTGGGACCTTGTCGAAAGCCTTCTGAAAGTCCAGATATAACACATCCACTGGTTCTCCGTTATCCACTCTACTAGTTACATCCTTGAAAAATTCTGTAAGATTTGTCAGACATGATTTACCTTTCATAAATCCACGCTGACTTTGTCCAATGATTTCACCACTTTCGAAATGTGCTGCTATCCTATCTTTAATAACTGACTCTAGCATTTCCCCCAGTACCGATGTTAGACTAACTGGTCGGTAATTCCCTGTTTTCTCTCTCCCTCCCTTTTTAAAAAGTGAAGTTACATTAGCTACCCTCCAATCCTCAGAACTACTCCAGAATCTAAAGAGTTTTGAAAAATGATCACTAATGCATCCACTATTTCTGGGGCTACTCTGGGTACTTAAGTACACTGTGATGCAGCCTATCTGGCCCTGGGGATTTATCGGCCTTTAATCCATTCAATTTATCTAACACCACTTCCCAGATAACCTGGGTTTCACTCAGTTCCATCTCATTCCTCTCATCCTGCTATTTCCGGCAGATTATTCATGTCTTCCTTAGAGAAGACAGAACCAAAGTAGTTATTCAATTGGTCGGCCATGTCCTTGTTCCCCATGATCAATTCACCTGTTTCTGAGTGCAAGGGACCTACATTTGTTTTAACTAAACTTTTTCTCTTCACATATTTATAAAAACTTTTGCAGTCAGTTTTTATGCTCCCTGACAGTTTTCTTTCATATTCTATTTTCCCTTTCCTAATTAATCCCTTTGTCCGCCTCTGCTGGACTCTGAATTTCTCCCACTCCTCTGGTAGGCTGCTTTTTCTGTCTCATTTGTATGCTTCATCTTTTGTTTTGATATTATCCCTGATTTCCCTTGTTATCCACGTATGTACTACCTTCCTTGATTTATTCTTTTGCCAAACTGGGATGAACAATTTTTGTAGTTCATCCATGCAGTCTTTAAATGCCTTCCATTGCCTATCCACCGACCACCCTTTAAGAATCAATTGCCAGTCTATCTTGGCCAATTCACGTCTCATACCCTCAAAGTTACCTTTCTTTAAGTTCAGAACCCTTGTTTCTGAATTAATTATATCACTCTCCATCTTAATGAAGAACTCAACCATATTATGGTGACTCTTGCCCAAGGGGCCATGCACAACAAGACTGTTAACTAACCCTTCCTCTTTACTCAATACCCCGTCTAGAATAGCCTGCTCTCTCATTGGTTCTTCTACATGTTGGTTTAGAAAACTATCCCGCTTACATTCCAAGAAATCCTCTTCCTCAGCACCCTTGCTAATTTGATTCACCCAATCTATATGTAGATTGAATTCACCCATTTTACTTTGGAGTCACGTGAGTGACTACGTGAAGAACCCCGTTCAGCCACACGTGCGTCATTACGTCAGACGCATAGGTGCAGGCGACCGGTTGGAGCAGCAGAGCTCCTCCAGCCGGTAAGTTTAAAACACCTCGAGGTAAGTGGAAAACTTAGTCTTGAGGTCGCTTTCTGTGTTGGTGGTTGTTTTGGAGTTCGAAGATGCAGAAAGCAAGTAAGGTGAAGGCGAGGCGACCCATGACGAAATGTTTGGAGGACCGCTGGAGTGCGGTTAGCGGGTGCCCGCCTAGCTCATGGATTTTGTCGCAAGCTGGTGTATTGACAGAAACATTTGGATTTCAGCAATCCATTTACCAGGTTGATTCAACATAGTCGCAGACACAAGGTCACGACAATTCAATGACAACATAGAATGGATGTTGAACCATGATATATTTGAAAATGTGGTTCCTCAGTTTGGGATGCCAGATATCGATTTGTTTGTATCCAGACTTAGCCACCTGTTGCCTAAATACGTTTTGTGGGAACCAGATCCTGGGGCAGCAGCAGTCGATGCGTTCTCGCTGCACTGGGGTGGAATGTTTACATATGTATTTCTTCCATTCTGCCTCGTCAGTCGATGCCTGCAAAAAATCAAGCAGGACACCGCTTTAGGAGTATTGGTGGTACCCGACTGGCCTTCTCAGTCATGGTATGCTCATGTTTTGGAGATGGCTACTGAGCCTCACATGATTATTCCCAAACACAAAAATCTACTGGTGAATCCAGTAACTGGGGATCAGCATCCGTTACATGATCGTATTGATCTGTTAATTTGCAGATTCTAAGGAGACCATACGTGGGGAGAGGACTATCCGATCGCACCGTGGATGTTATCACTGCGGCCTGGAGGGATAGTACCCAAAAGCAGAACATCTCAAACTGCAGGCATCCCAGATGTGCTAGAGTTCTTGTCAAATCTCTATTTCGATCAAAAGTTAAGCTATAGTGCGATCAATACAGCCAGAAATGCTCTGTCTTCATATTTACCCATGGTGTCAGAATTACATTCAGTGGGGACACATCCGTTAGTTTCTAGAATCATGAAGGGAGTTCCAATCCTCCCAAGCCCAGGTATTCGGTTATCTGGAATGTAAGCAAAGTTCTTATGCTGCTTCGCCAGTGGGCTCCTGTGACAGTCCTATCTCTAGCCAAACTCAGCATGAAGGTTGTCATGCTTATTGCGTTGGTATCAGTCCAACGTGTGCAGACATTACAGATGCTGCAGCTAGACAGGATGGAGGTATCAGCAGATGCCATTAACTTTTATGTTTATAATCTGCTCAATAAGAATAGAATAGGGGCAACAGGGTGTAAGATTATCTTTTCGGCATACCCTAAGGATTCCCGCATGCGTGTAGTGTCATGTTTGTCCCATTACATTGAGGTTACCAGAACCTTGAGGGGAACCGAGTCAGCGTTGTTCATAAGCCACAAAAAAACACACAGTAAGGTGTCAGTGCAAACAATCTCAAGGTGGCTAAAGCAGGTTCTGGTAGATGCTGGGATTGACACTGATAATTTTAAATCTCATTCCACCAGGGCGGCATTAACTTCAGCGGCCAGGGCGATGGACGTTCCCATAGACCATATCCTCGTGGCCACAGGATGGTCCAGTGAACTGATGTTCCAAAGATTTTATCATAAGCCTATTCCAATGCTGGGGGTATTTGCCGATCCTGTTTTAAGTTCAGTTATATAGTTTTCCCCTGGGATAGAAACATAGAAACATAGAAATTAGGTGCAGGAGTAGGCCATTCGGCCCTTCGAGCCTGCACCGCCATTCAATATGATCATGACTGATCATCCAACTCAGTATCCCGTACCTGCCTTCTCTCCATACCCTCTGATCCCCTTAGCCACAAGGGCCACATCTAACTCCCTCTTAAATATAGCCAATGAACTGGCCTCGACTACCTTCTGTGGCAGGGAGTTCCAGAGATTCACTACTCTCTGTGTGAAAAAAGTTCTTCTCATCTCGGTTTTAAAGGATTTCCCCCTTATCCTTAAGCTGTGACCCCTTGTCCTGGACTTCCCCAACATCGGGAGCAATCTTCCTGCATCTAGCCTGTCCAACCTCTTAAGAATTTTGTAAGTTTCTATAAGATCCCCTCTCAATCTCCTAAATTCTAGAGAGTATAAACCAAGTCTATCCAGTCTTTCTTCATAAGACAGTCCTGACATCCCAGGAATCAGTCTGGTGAACCTTCTCTGCACTCCCTCTATGGCAATAATGTCCTTCCTCAGATTTGGAGACCAAAACTGTACGCAATACTCCAGGTGTGGTCTCACCAAGACCCTGTACAACTGCAGTAGAACCTCCCTGCTCCTATACTCAAATCCTTTTGCTATGAAAGCTAACATACCATTCGCTTTCTTCACTGTCTGCTGCACCTGCATGCCCACTTTCAATGACTGGTGTACCATGACACCCAGGTCTCGCTGCATCTCCCCTTTTCCTAGTCGGCCACCATTTAGATAATAGTCTGCTTTCATGTTTTTGCCACCAAAATGGATAACCTCACATTTATCCACATAGAGGGGTTACTATTGCTTCCTTTATTAAAATAAACCGTGAATTCGTTAAAACAATGTTATGGTTGATGCATTACTGATTGTTTAATTATGTTGAGTCAATCAATGCAGTGAGAAGCCGGTATTTGAATCTGCGGCATGAAATCACAGAGCTTTGAAATCTTCACGTAGTCACTCACGTGACTCCGAAGTAAAATAGTAAGAAATAAATTAAGTTTGACCTTTATTTTATGTGGAGTTACGATGAGGGACTACATGCCCTCCACTCCCAACCCTCATAAAGGTCATCTGGTAGTTCTAGTCTTCTTTTATCTTACTATTATACTTCAGTCACTATTACCTATGATTTCACACCGCTGCTTTCAAGATTGACGCACGGGGCTGAACATGGTTCTTCACGCAGTCCCTCATCGTAAATCCTCATAAAATAAAAATCAAACTTCAAACTGGTAAGTTCTCGTTTAATCTTACTATTATAACTGTTTTACCTTTGTTGCACGCATTTCTAATTTCCTGTTTGATGCCATCCCTAAATCCACTACTACTGTTAGGTGACCTGTACACAACTCCCACTAGCGTTTTCTGCCCCTTAGTGTTTCCCAGCTCTACCCATATCGATTTCACATCCTCCAAGCTAATGTCCTTCCATTCTATTGCATTAATCTCCTCTCTAACCAGCAACGCTACCTCACCTCAATTTCCTTTCTGTATATCCCTTCTGAATATTGAATATCCCTGGATGTTCAGCTCCCAGCCTTGGTCACCCTGGAGCCATGTCTCCGTGATCCCAACTATATAACCATATAAACATATAACAATTACAGCACGGAACAGGCCATCTCGGCCCTACAAGTCCGTGCCGACCAACATTTTTCCCTTAGTCCCACCTGCCTGCACTCATACCATAACCCTCCATTCCCTTCTCATCCATATGCCTATCAAATTTATTTTTAAATGATACCAACGAACCTGCCTCCACCACTTCCATTGGAAGCTCATTCCACACCGCTACCACTCTCTGAGTAAAGAAGTTCTCCCTCATGTTAACCCTAAACTTCTGTCCCTTAATTCTGAAGTCATGTCCTCTTGTTTGAATCTTCCCTATTCTCAAAGGGAAAAGCTTGTCCACATCAACTCTGTCTATGTATCAACCCTCTCATCATTTTAAAGACCTCTATCAAGTCCCCACTTAACCTTCTGCGCTCCAGAGAATAAAGATCTAACTTATTCAACCTTTCTCTGTAACTTAGTTGTTAAAACCCAGGCAACATTCTAGTAAATCTCCTCTGTACTCTCTCTATTTTGTTGACATCCTTCCTATAATTGGGCGACCAAAATTGTACACTATACTCCAGATTTGGTCTCACCAATGCCTTGTACAATTTTAACATTACACCCCAGCTTCTATACTCAATGCTCTGATTTATAAAGGCTAGCATACCAAAAGCTTTCTTTACCACCCTATCTATATGAGATTCCACCTTCAAGGAACTATGCACGGTTATTCCCAGATCCCTCTGTTCAACTGTATTCTTCAATTCCCTACCATTTACCATGTATGTCCTATTTTGATTTGTCCTGCCAAGGTGTAGCACCTCACATTTATCAGCATTAAACTCCATCTGCCATCTTTCAGTCCATTCTTCCAAATGGCTTAAATCACTCTGTAGACTTTGGAAATCCTCTTCATTATCCACAACACCCCCTATCTTGGTATCATCTGCATACTTACTAATCCAATTTACCACACCTTCATCCAGATCATTGATGTACATGACAAACAACAAAGGACCCAACACAGATCCTTGAGGCACCCCACTAGTCACCTGCCTCCAACTCGACAAACAGCCATCCACCTTTACCTTCTGGCTTCTCCCATTCAGCCACTGTTGAATCCATCTTGCTACTCCTGCATTTATACCCAACAGTTGAACCTTCTTAACCAACCTTCCATGAGGAACCTTGTCAAAGGCCTTACTAAAGTCCATATAGACAACATCCACTGCTTTACCCTGGTCAATTTCCCTAGTAACCTCTTCAAAAAATTCAAGAAGATTAGTCAAACATGACCTTCCAGGCACAAATCCATGTTGACTGTTCCTAATCAGACCCTGTTTATCCAGATGCTTATATATATTATCTCTTTGATTTTTGATTTTTGATTTTTGCCCTGGATTTGTCTGCCTGCCACTTTTACTTTTCACCTTGCTACCTATTGCTTCTACCCTCATTTCACACCCCTCTGTCTCTCTGCTGACACATTTAAGAAACCCACCACCTCTTATTCTCTGTTTATTATATTTTTCTTCTTTCTCCCCTACATGTTGGGTCTGAGTGCTTCTCTTCTCTGCCTCCTGCCTCACACATTATCTACTGGCTTTCTCTATTTGAGTCCCTCCTGTAGCCTCATCCTTATAATGGACTCTAAAATATTACCAAGCACCAAAGTCTGACTAACCGGCCTATAGTTCCCACTATTCTGCTTTGCTCCCTTCCTGTGCAGCGGGGTAATATTGGCAATGTTCCAATCATCTGGGCCCTCAGTGACAATATCCATGTAATTTATGCGTATGAGCTGTACTCGTTCTTGCACATGCTCAGTAAATCAGTCAGTGACCTTTGACTTGGAAATAAATCATTCTTGCTTTTGATCCCAACACGAGTGTGTGTGCAGCCATCTTTCTCCATCTAATATGTGCTAATTTTACCTATTTTGTAAGCAGACACATATCAAAACATGGTGGCAGCAGTGAAAGTGAAGATCTGAGGATCAAATGGATGCTATGATGATTAGCAAAAATGCTTTGAAAAGCTTTCAGGAATCAGTGTTTCAATGCTCAGCGGCCAGACTGCATGAGTGGAATGGTCTGCAGGTCAGTGAGTACACACAGTGTGCAAATCAGTGCTGTGGGTGTGGGGTTGAAACGACGTGCTGTGGGAGACTGCTTAAAGATAACATAAGCTATTAAGAGCAAGGGGATACTCTGATATTTCAAAATGGCGTAGACCAGTCCATCTTTCCACGTGCCTCCACCACCCAATTTAAAGTTCAAAGAGAACAGGGTGGAAGTGGAAATTGTTTAAACATGTGTATGAAAATTATGCAGTGATAACAGAACTGGATATGAAGGAGAAACAGTATCAAAAAGCAGTGTTCCTGCATACTGTTGGACCGGAAGGACTGCGAACCTTCAATACCCTGACATTTGAAACGGTATCAGATGAGACGGATGTGAAAGTCATTGACAAGATATCTACCATCATCATAGGAGAGACGAATGAAACGTATAAAAGATTTGTTTTCAATAAACGAGGCCAGAAACCAGGGGAAAGCATTGAATCGTATGTTGCAGAGCTGAAGGCGCTTGCTAAGACATGCAACTTCTGTGATTGCCTGAAAGACAGCTAAATTTGGGATTGCATCGTCATTGGTATTGCAGACCAGTCAACTTGGAAGACACTCCTTCAGAATCTGACTGCAGGAGACTGTGGACATATGTAGATCCTTGGAGGTAACAGCGACAAGAATGCAGGTCATTGGCGAAGAGCCGATAATACACAAGGTGGAACAATTCAAACCGAGGGAAAAGAAGGTTGATTTTCCTTCGCAGAGGAAGAATCAGGGACTAGCCAAGTGCACGTTCTGTGCAAGGATGCACAAGCGCAGGATGGAGGAATGCCCAGCGTATGGGAAGGACTGCAACAGATGCGGACGACAAAACCATTTCGCCTGCTGCTGCAATCAGAGGAAGGAGACATGCAGAAACGGGGTCTGCACAAGCTCGTAGAGTCATCTGACACACCGTCCATTTCCGACACAGTCGGTGAGGTGCATTGAGGTTAATGCAGCTGGAACCAATTCCTCTTCAGGCCTATTCGCTGAGATGCAGGTCGGCACAGAAGCCATCAAGGTTCAGATTGACTCTGGTGCCAGTGTTAATGTGATTCCCAAGGATCTTGTACCCATGAAAGAGGACATTAGACGAGAGAAAATCGTCTTAAAAATGTACAACGGATCCAACCTGCTGGCGGAAGGTAGGACGAAAGTCATACTCTGGAACAAGACTAACAACAAGAAGTACCGTGTTCACTTCATAGCGGTAGAGGAAGGCTGGCTCACACCGCTCCTGAGCGGCAAAGCTACACAACAGATGAATCTCATTATGGTTCACCATGAGAATTTCAAGAGCCTGAATGCTGTTAGTGAGGCTGAATCATTACTCAAGAGCTACAAAGATGTCTTTGACAACGAAAGACCGGGGATGACTGCCAGCCAAGTTCAAGTTGGTAATGCAGTCAGAGAGTGTATCCCCATCACAGTGTTCTGTAAAGCCGGTACATGTAGCCATGAAAGGGAAGGTCATGTTACGACTCCCGAATGCAAGTACTTCAGAGCCACGTAACACAAGTCAAAAACCAGGTTCAGGTTCAAAAACAGTTTTAATTATTCACTGGAACACAAAACTCAAACCTGATATAAACAACCCAGTCAGGGATATGGATAAACCGACAAACAATTTAACAATGCTCCAGCCAGCCACTCCATGGGCCGTCGAACTGGAGATTCCAAAACCTGCCCAAAGAGATACAACCCTGAAACCAAAATACATGTAAACTCTAAGGTCAGCCCTTATCCGTCCCAATACAATATCTATCAACAAGGAATGGTGAAAATACACAAAGTTCTATGCCATGTGGTCAGGCTGCCTCGGCCCCCACCAACAGTACTGCTATCAGTCAGAGTCCACGACGAAGAGAGAGAATCCTGGGAAGCTCTCGTATTTATACTTCAGATGAGTCACCCGTCACCTGACGCAGCTGGGTCAATCGGGTACAGGAGCCTTTAACCCCTCGATTCCAGACTCACAGCCACGAGGCCTGTGCTTGGGAGAGAAACAGAGAGGTAAGTACATAGCATTCACCAGGGGGGGGGAAGCGCCTAACACCCCCACCCAAAGATACTGAATAAGTTTCTGAAAATGAACAAAAAAAACACCACCAAATTTCAGCAACTATTCAGTAACACAGACATCACTGGCAGCGACAATGCATCAGCCAATACATTATCCTTGCCACGGATATGCCAGTCAAATGAGACAACCGCAAGGGAAGCGTCTCCAAAGCCTCAGAGTTACTCAGCTTTCCCTGCGTTACTGCCACAGACAACCGTGCCTCCCCCACATCACCACCCGTGTCAGGGGGCAGCACCACTGCAGCCAAAACATGCTTAGAAGGACATAGCTCCGACCCATCAACCTCCACAGGCTCCTGCTCATGGTACTGTTTCATCATGTTAACATGACAGAGCTGAGTCTTACGCCTCCGATCAGGGGTACCAATAACGTAATCCCTCTCACCAACCTTCTTAACCACCTGATAGGGACCGCTATACCGAGCCTGCAGACTGGAACCAGGAATAGGCAACAACACCAGGACCTTGTCACCTGGAGAAAAATTCCTACTAGAAGCCTTCCTGTCGAACCAGTCCTTCATCCTAGACTGAGCAGAGGCAAGATTACCCATTGCCAGTTCGCATGCCCTCCTCAGTCTAGAGCGAAAAGTACAGACGTGGTCTAAAATACTATGTTTTGTATCCTCCTGCAACCATTTTTCCTTCAGGACCCTCAAATGTCCACCCAGAGGACCATCATGAGCCAAACAGAGTATCTCGTCTCTATACCGACGAGGCATCACAATCTGATCAACCACGCTCCAATCATCATGCCCAGATATATCCAAGGGAGACCACTTTCGCATCAGTAAGCCATCCCTTAGAAAATACCCCTTTTCTGTGGAATCCATATCCCCCTCAGGCACTGCGCAGTCGAACAGATCAGATAAACCTGGATCACTCTTTTGCTCCTAACCAGCCGGTCACGTGACAGTGACACCGGCACATTTCCAGACTCTATCCCATCTTGAGATGGAGAAACACCCTTCACAACACAGGATCTATCATCCTGATCCCCAAAAATGCTCTCACTCAGGTCCACCACATCCTCAAACTTCGCCTGGCTCTTAGCCATAGCCCTCGTGACAGCACAAGCTGCGAAGACCTTTGGATGCTGCATAGCCAATCTATCAGGACTCTGCACCATCGGAACAGCCGTCACCTCAGGAGTGACTAAAACTCTACCTCCTGCCAAGTCATTCCCCAAAATCACAGAAACTCCCCCAACGGGAAAACACGGCCGTAACCCAACAGTTACCCGGCCTGAAACCAACTCGGACTCGAGACGCACGGTATGCAAAGGCACTACCATGTCATCCATCCCGAATCCTACCACTGGGACACTTGACCCAACCGATGATTCCCCAGAAAACGGCAGTACATCATCCAATATAAAGGACTGAGTAGCACCAGTATCACGCAAGATGGATACCGGAACTCTATCACCCCCATCCTCTAGAGAAACAAAACCATTCATGATGAACGCAGAATAATTCCTACACTCATCAGACTCAGGCACCTCAGGTACGACAGGTGCCTTCTGTGCACCCACCAAAGCCACAGGCTTTGCATTTTTCTGCTTCAGAACGGGACACGACTTTAACATGTGCCCTCTCCTTCTACAATAGTAGCACACAGGACCTTCATCAGTCCTTACATTTCCGTCAACCTTATCAGCTCGGACCTCCCCCTGTATCAACGTGCTGCCACTTTGCAGGCACAGAAACAGCTTTGACACTGCCACCGGCGACACCACCACGATCAACCGGCCGTGCACCAATACTATAGGATCGCCCAACAAAATCAGATTTATGAGTCAATACATACTCATCTGCCAACACCGCAGCCTTAGACACCTCATTCACCTTCTGCTCATTAAGGTAAGTAGTAACCCTCTCAGGGAGACAGTTCTTAAAGTCTTCCATAATCATCAAAGCCCGCAGTAGCTCAAAATCCTTCACTCCTTGAGAAGCGCACCACCTGTCAAAAAGTGCCTCCTTCTCCCTAGCAAACTCCACATAAGTCTGACTATCAAACTTCCTAAAGTGCCGGAATTTCTGCCGGTACGCCTCTGGAACTAATTCATAAGCCCTTAATACTGTAGACTTCACACACTCATAGTCCAGACTGCTTTCAACAGATAAAGACGAGTTCACCTCCCGTGCTTTACCCACAAGGACACACTGCAATAGCAAGGTCCACACGTCCCTAGGCCACTTCAAGGACAAAGCCACCCGTTCAAACACTGTGAAATACTTGTCCACATCCTCCTCACGAAACGGAGGAACCAGGCGGATGTTCTTGCTCATATCAAACTCCCGTTCCCTAGAAGAAACCCGGGAATTATCTATTTCTTTTTCCCGCAGCTGAAATTCAGCCCTTTTGGTTTCCTCCTCAAGCCGTTTCATTTCAAGAACATGCATGAGCTCTTTCTCTTTTAACAAAGAGGCAATTCTCTGTGACTCAAGCTCCATCTCCTTCAGTTTAATGACGGCCTCCATGTTCTGAACTGGCTGAACAGAAGGTGGGGGACTGTCTGCACCACCAGGCAAAACCCCAGCCCTCCACCAACGCAGCCCACAACTCCGATTTAATGGAGTGTTTCTTTGAATGCTTGTCAATAGTCACTGGCATAGTTCTCAGCCAGCAAAATCAAATGCTCCTTCGTACATCTATCAAACAACTCCTGACTAGGAGCCTCAACAAATTCTTTCACCTTAAATTCCATATCTAATGTAGCCCCAAACCACCAGCTAAAACCTGGGCACTAATGCTACCACCAACAGGGAAGAAAAAATTCCCTCTCAACACACAGACTTCCTCAGTCCAGAAGCCTACCAAAAATACCCCCTAAAAACGTCTAGGGTCCTCAAAACTTAGGACGAGCCCCCATTTTGTTACGACTCCCGAATGCAAGTACTTCAGAGCCACGTAACACAAGTCAAAAACCAGGTTCAGGTTCAAAAAACAGTTTTAATTATTCATTGGAACACAAAACTCAAACCTGATTAAACAACCCAGTCAGGGATATGGATAAACCGACAAACAATTTAACAATGCTCCAGCCAGCCACACCATGGGCCGTCGAACCGGAGATTCCAAAACCTGCCCAAAGAGATACAACCCTGAAACCAAAATACACGAAAACTCTAAGGTCAGCCCTTATCCGTCCCAATACAATATCTGATAACAAGGAATGGTGAAAATACACAAAGTTCTATGCCATGTGGTCAGGCTGCCTCAGCCCCCACCAACAGTCTGCTCATCAGTCAGAGTCCACGACGAAGAGAAGAGAATTCTGGGAAGCTCTGGTCTTTATACTTCAGATGAGTCACCCGTCACCTGACGCAGCTGGGCCAATCGGGTACAGGAGCCTTTAACCCCTCGATTCCAGACTCACAGCCACGAGGCCTGTACTTGGGATAGAAACAGAGAAGTTAGTACATAGCATTCACCAGGGGGGGGGGAAAGCGCCTAACAAATGGTCTCATGAAACTGGTTGAGCAGGACATCTTGACTAAAGTCAAGGAACCAACTGAGTGGTGTAGCAGGCTGGTCGTTATGGAGAAAAAGCACAGCACAGAGTTGAGGTTCGGCAGAGATCCTAGACCCCTCAACAAACTCCTCAAAAGGGAGATCCACAGACTACAAGTGAAAGAGGACATACTCCCTGAGCTGTCCAAGGTGAAGATCTTCTCCAAATTCGATCTGAACTTGAGACCATGGACCAATCCGAATACTGGGGGGGGGGGGGGGTGGGGGTGATTGGCAATCACCGAGGTACATTGTTGAGTAGTGTGACAGCCGCCGGCCTCGATCTTTGGCTTGAGCCATCATGACAGAGCCGGCGCGTCAACGGGCTGTCGGTCCGCAGGTGCATAGAGGGCGTACGCAGCGTCTCGACGTCGTACACAGCGTCTTGACAGCGTACGCCCGTCCGGCAGGCCCACTCGACATCACGTCTGCGCGCCCACTACACCCTCCCCGTCCTCCTCGTACTCGGGGTCTGAAGCGCCGAGGATGCAAGGCCTCACAGTGTCTGATGGGGCCGCTTTCACAGACTTAACCATGAGCGGCCCCCGCGTTTAACCAGGGCTCCGGGTACTCGGCATCTGATGGGGACGAAGCTTCCAGAGGGAAGGCAGGGACTACTTCGAATCCAGCAGTAGAGTGGCTCCATTAATGGATTCATTCCACAGTGAGTTCATTTTGGTAACAACCCCCCCCTCTCCTCCCCCCCCCATTCTCCCCCCTTCTTCCCCCCCACCCCTTTGCTCCTCCCATCCATACCCCCCTCTCATCCCTCCCCCTCTCACCCCCTCCACTCCTCCGCCCTCCCTTGCCCCCACCACTCACCCTACCTCTCCCCCTCCCTGCTCCCCCCTCTCCCCCCCCTCTCTGTCCCCCCCTCTCTGTCCCCCCCTCTCTGTCCCCCCTCTCTGTCCCCCCCTCCTGGCCCCCACCTCCCTCTCCCCCCCCCTCCCTCTCCCCCTCCCCCTCCCTCCTCTCTCTCCCTCCTCCCTCTCCCTATTCCCTCTCCCTACTCCCTCTCCCCCCTCCCTCTCTCCCCCTCCCTCTCTCCCCCCTCCCTCTACCCCCTCCCTCTCCCCCCCCCCTCTCCCCCCTCCCCCTCCCGCTCCCCCCCTCCTCCCTCTCTCCCCCCTCCCTCCCTCTCCCCCGTCTCCCCTTTCCCTCCCTCTCCCCCCCTCAACCGCACGTTCGGGGAACAGACCCAACGGGTCTGTACTTGGTCTAGTATCTATTAAAACTCTGTGTGTGTGTGTGTGTGTGTGTGTGTGTGTGTGTGTGTGTGTGTGTGTGTGTGTGTGTGTGTGTGTGTGTGTGTATGTGTGTGTCAAGTCAAGTCAAGTCAAGTTTATTTGTCACATACACATACAAGATGTGCAGTGAAATGAAAGTGGCAATGCTCACGGACTTTTGTGCAAAAGACAAACAACCAAACAACCAAAAATTATAAACACAATCATAACACACATATTCTTTTACATAATAAATAATGGAAGGAAAAACGTTCAGTATAGCTAGTCCCTGGTGAGATAGGCGTTTACAGTCCGAATGGGCTCTGGGAAGAAACTCCTTCTCAACCTCTCCATTCTCACCGCATGGCAACGGAGGCGTTTGCCTGACCGTAGCAGCTGGAACAGTCCGTTGCAGGGGTGGAAGGGGTCTCCCATGATTTTACTTCGGAGTCACGTGAGTGACTACGTGAAGAACCCGCTCAGTGCGCAGGCGCAGCATTACGCCAGCAGTGCAACAGCGGCAGCGGGAGTTATGCACTCCCGCAACAGAGAAATGGACCGTCAGGTGCGTATCCTGAGGTCGGGTTTCTTTTACAGGGGAGCCCCTTTTTCTGCTTGTGTTTTACAGGCAGAGAAAAAAGGCTCTGGAACAAAACTGTCCCCCGTTCAAGGAGGAACGTATTCCCGTCGGGGGGAAGGGGGGCAGCAACAGGCGGTAGGAGCGTTTACCCGGTGTTCCGTAATTCCCCGACACCGTGCCGAGCCCAGCCCGATAGCGGGCTGGATGTATAGCCACCCGAAGAGGCATCCGGCAGGTGTTCCCGATTTGGGACGGGACGTCTCTCCACCCACACGGGGGGAGAGAGAGCCGCCTGAGCCGCTGGAGCGGTTCACGGAGCAGGTGCCTGCGAGACGCGCTGCTTGAGGGGCGCTCTCGCTACTACAAGGCAAAAGCTCCAGAAGCAGGCGGTAGGAACATTTACCGGGCGCCCCGCTATCCCCACACCGCGCCGAAGCCAGTCCCGCTAGTGCCTGAGCTGCGGGCTGGATGTTCAGCCATCCGAAGAGGCATCCGGCCGGTGGCTTCCGACTTGTCGGAGGGGACGTCTCTCCACCCGCATGGGAGAGAGACAGCCGCCTGAGCCGCTGGAGCGGCTCCTGGCGCAGGAGCTCCTGCGAGACACGCTACGTGAGGGGCAGTCTCGCTGGAGGGTTCAGGCATACCCTCCACAGTGCCTAGGCACTGCCCATCGCTTCCTCCTTAGTGTGGTTAGCTTTGGGGTGACCAGTGGCTGGGCTGGTCATGAAGAGGGGTCACTGGCTGAACAATATCGGGAGTAGGCTTGAGGTACAGGATCAGGAAGAGCTGCTGGGTGTGGCCGCTATGTGGCTCCACCACTAGCGAGATGGCTTTTCAGTCTCAACTGATGGCCAGCTTACTACCTGTCTTTTCCAAAAAACCTCTCCAAGACAGGTAGCCATGAGGCGTTGGTTTTATCACGCCTCCCCTAAATTGCATTTACTCAAAGTGCCCGCCATTATTGGGGGATACATTGAGCAGCGCATTTAACCTAAATATTTAAAAAATGCATTTGGTACCCTGACGTCGGCTATCATGTCCACCTGCTCATTCCAGAAGGGCAGGGTAGTATGGCAAAACACCTGACCCTACTGTTCAACGGTATACCTCATAACTTCTCAAATGAACTCACAAACCTGCCCTCAATCTATGAAATTAACAGGACTATGAGAACGCCGACCTCACAAGCACAGATCCTGCTACCTGGCACTTACCAAACCAGTCGTAAAAAACTGGACGAAGTGTTCAAACTATTCGGCACAAGAGGGCAGAGTCTGGAATGAGCACCACACTAAACCAGACAGCAGTACCTCTACGTGTCCACCAGGGGCGACTACCTCATGGTACTGGTGAAAGCTCGGGGCCTGCATGCCAAACCCGTAGCATTTTAGGCCACGGCCCAGAGCAGGCCCCAGGGGAAAATGCGCCACCCCCCAACAAACATCGTCCCTACAAGAACAAGAAACTGAAGAAAACAACAATGAAGACAGATAAGTATGGTTCCTACCATCACATAAAGGTTAAGGGTTGTACTAACAAGGGGTGGATGAATCACGCCTGGTTAGGAAGCTATCACTCTTGTATTTATTTTTTGGTATATAATTACCAAGGGGAATAGAATTAATATCTTGCCACCAATTCAGCAAGCGCCCCAAGTGGTCTACCCTCCCACGATGGTGAATGTCGCACCATCGTTGATAAACCACGAGTATTTCGCCAGGTATACCCATTCATGGGATTTGTAACTACTACCATGGATCCAAGGATACTTTATGGTAGACATCGACCTTGAAGATGCACACTATTCAGTACCTTCTCATATAAGTTTCGGATATACCGCAATTACCTGGATGGAGTAACCATGATGAGCGTTGCGGCATTTAAGTCAAAGTTATCCAGAATCAACTAGCCCTGACACTTAGAAACATTCCGTCATGGCATGTCTATATATTAACGACAAACTATCCTTGGATACAGCTTTAGCTGCATCGCTTCTCGGCCTTTTGGCTAAGATCAAATGTAGTATCTGTTCTTATCAGTCTAATAATCTGATACGTCCCTTATCTAGGGACCATATATTAAATTGAATTTTGGAACAGGGAGATGGAATAGGGGCTTGCTCCGTCCACTCCACGCATCGACCCAGTATTGCAGTGCCTCTGGGAACGGTGCACAAAATATATATCCAGATATTTACGTTGACCATCCACAACGTTGTTATCTGGTATTCATTAAGACTATCAGTCATGGTGCATTAACCACCAATCAACTACGTGGCAAAGTAATTGCGATATAGCAGCATTACCAGCTACTGAACTTTGTACCTTTCCTATGAGCTGAGATACTAGTGTTCAAAACTATCTCCATACCTGTAATATGGGGGCAAATGGATTAATCTGTAGTGTTATCATGGAATTTATCGGCAGGAAGGATTATGGTTGTACACTTCCACCTGTTTTGAGTAACATCTTATGTGTCCTGATGTGTTACTGAGCTTGTAATACTTAATGCCAATATGAATTGACTTAAACATGTTATATATTAACTTACTTAATTCTAGTGAAGCATTTGCTCAGTAATCCACCAAATTTGCATGTTCGTTTATAAGATAACAACATCAGTGGTGGCATATACCAAACCACTTGGGCGGAGAACATCGATATTAGGTGACAATTTATTAACAATTGGAAACCGTATGTCGTCAAACATGTTGACCATCAGTAACTCACCTATCAGGTGAGCTAAATACTGTAAACATACATTTAAACCAAAAATATTTGCTGAAATCACTAAGCAATATGGACACCAGATATCGATTCCTTATATCCAATTAAATCACCACGTACTAACTTACGTCACATGAAACCAATCTCAAGGCAGCGGCAATGGAGACATTCCCGCGTATTGAGGGGTGGGGGGAACCTAATCTCTATGTTTTCCTTTCCTTCTACCTCTTCAATAGGTACTACGGCTTCATCAGTCGGGTACTACGCAAATTACAGTGGACCAAGTCCACAAGCATGGTTCCCAGTGATCATCGACATGGTCATTAAAAGAATTGCAGAATTGGGAAGACCATTGCTGTGCTTGGATCAGCAGCACTATCAACCTGATGACAGTATTCCGTCGCATATCCTAGGGAACATACCTGAGGAGCATCAAGAAATGGTACACTGTTTTCCAAAACAGGAATTACACATTCAACTATAACAAAAAACTGTACTGGAGCTCCTGGCAGGTCTTCACCACAATGAAGGACATGTCCTGTTAGCCTACTCAACTTGGGTACCGCTCACTGGTGATCAGATACAGGAGAGGTATATCAATCCATTCCCCAGAAATAGGTACACCCAAATTGGGATGTCAGTGAAATCCTGACATACCTTAGGGGATGATCACCAGCCAGGTCACTCACCCTGGAACAGCCTACCCTGAAGATGGACATGCTGGTGGCCTTACATCAACACAAAGAGCCAGTTCTCCCATCTACTGCGATGGGACAACAAGGTTATAACACCAGATAGTGTCACATGCCCATTCAAGGGTTGGCCAAACAGAACAGACCAGGAACATCAGGTCCAGTCATGAAATTCCGGGCATACCCACCTGAACCACGTTTTATGTGTCATGACCCACTTAGAGATCGACACAATAAGGAATACCGAGGGAGAGGAAAAAGCCTTATGGGTCAGCCACAGGAAACCTCATGGTCGGGTGACGAGCTAAACTATCTCTAGTGGCTCAAGCAGGTACTGGGAGTTGCTGGAGTAAATACTAACGTGTATAAAATCTTATTCCACCAGGACAGCTTCCACATCAGTAACTAAGAGGATGGACGAGCCTATGGACCACATCCTGGCTACTGCAGGGTGGTCTAGGGAGTATACGTTCCAAACTTTTATAACAAACCACTGACAGAACCTGTATCGTTTGCAGAAAAAGAATCTGCAAAAAATATATAATTTAAGCCCGGGGGAGCAATTGGTCTTGTTGTTGTTAATAACACCATTATTGTTTTTACAAACAGATTCATGGTTGATTACGATAACATACTTCCTCCCTCGAATAACTTCGGCAGCGAGTGAAGTATGAACTGTTACACGGTTTGAAATCACAGAGCTTTGAAGTCTTCACGTAGTCACTCACGTGACTCCGAAGTAAAATAGTAAGATTAAACGAGAACTTACCAGTTTGAAGTTTGATCTGTATTTTATGAGGAGTTACGATGAGGGATTACGTGCCCTCCGCTCCCACCCTCATTATATGGATCAAACTAATAAATTGATGTCTCCTTATCTTTACTATGTTTACTTCAAATAACTGTGTCTATCTGTGATTCCATACCGCTGCTTGGAAGTATGCCGCGCCTGCGCACTGAGCGGGTTCTTCACGTAATCCCTCATCGTAACTCCTCATAAAATACAGATCAAACTTCAAACTGGTAAGTTCTCGTTTAATCTTACTATTTTATTTGCTCTGGAGTTGCACCTCCTGATGTATAGTTCCTGCAGGGGGGTGAGTGAAGTTCGAACGCACTACTCTCTGCAGAGCCTTCTTGTCCTTGGCAGAGCAATTCCCAAACCAGATGGTAATATTTCCGGACAAGATGCTTTCCACCGCCGCTGCGTAGAAGCACTGGAGGATCCTCGGAGACACTCTGAATTTCCTCAATTGCCTGAGGTGGTAAAGGCGCTGCCTTGCCTTACTCACGAGTGCTGAGGCGTGTGATGCCCATGTCATATCCTCGGAGATGTGGACTCCCAGATATTTAAAACAGTTCACCCTATCCACAGGATCCCCATTTATCCTCAATGGAGTGTACATCCTCGGATGATGTGCCCTCCTAAAGTCCATGATCAGCTCCTTCGTTGTTTTGATGTTCAAGAGGGGGCTGTTATCCTGGCACCAGAGTGCTAGATCAGCCACCTCCTCCCGGTAGGCCTTCTCGTCGTTGTCTGAGATCAGGCCCACCACCACAGTGTCATCAGCAAACTTAATTATTGAGTTGGAGCTGAACCTAGCCACACAGTCATGTGTGTACAGGGAGTACAATAGGGGGCTGAGGACGCAACCCTGGGGTGATCCTGTGCTCAGGGTGGGGGACTTCGATGTATTCCCTCCCATCTTGACTACCTGGGGCCTGGCGGTGAGAAAGTCCTGGACCCAGGCACACAGGGGAATGTTGAGCCCTAATTCCAGTAGTTTCTCGGCCAGTCTGGTGGGGACTATCGCGTTGAAGGCTGAACTGTAGTCTATGAACAGCATCCTCACGTAGCCCCCCTTCTGGCTGTCCAGATGGGAGAGAGCGGTGTGCAAGACCTGGGAGACCGCATCGTCCGTGGATCTGTTCGGACGGTATGCGAACTGCAACGGGTCCATGTTCTGAGGGAGGAAGGCGCAATGTGATTCTTCACCAGCCTCTCAAAGCATTTCATGACTACCGAGGTAAGGGCCACCGGACGGTAGTCATTCGGACAGGCTGGGGAGGCATTTTTTGGTACCGGTACAATGATGGATTTTTTGAAGCAGGCAGGGACCACGGACTTGTCCAGGGAGAGGTTGAATAATGTAGTGAGCACTGGAGCTAGCTGCGTAGCACAGGACTTGAGTACTCGCCCCGAGATGCCATCGGGGCCTGCAGCTTTTCTCGTGTTCACCCGTGTCAGAGCCCTCCTCACGTCGTGCTCGGACAGCGAGAATGTGTGCACATTCCTTCCTTCAGCTTCGGTAGCCAGACCGCTGGCGGTATTGTCGATAGGCGGCAGACCTGGAGTGGTACACAAAATTGCTGGGGAAACTCAGCGGGTGCAGCAGCATCTATGGAGCGAAGGAAATAGGCGACGTTTCGGGCCGAAACCCTTCTTCAGATTGAAGAAGGGTTTCGGCCCGAAACGTCGCCTATTTCCTTCGCTTCATAGATGCTGCTGCACCCGCTGAGTTTCCCCAGCAATTTTGTGTACCTTCGATATTCCAGCATCTGCAGTTCCCTTTTGAACACAGACCTGGAGTGGTGTTGCCCCTCTCGAAACGAGCGTAAAAGGAACTCAGGTCATCAGCTAGGGAGGTGCCGGCACTTGCAGATGAGGGAGGGGTGCTCCGGTAGTTGGTTACAATCCGTAACCCCTGCCAAAGGCTTCTGGTGTCCTGCTGCTCCATCTGTAACTCCACCTTGTCCCTGTACCTTCTCTTTGCGTCCTTCACCACCCTTCGCAGTCGGTAGGACTCTGCCTTGTAGACGTCCATGTTTCCTGATGCCAGGCCCGAGTTGTAGGCAGCGGTGCGAGCATTCAGGGCCACATGAACAGACCTGTCTACCCAGGGTTTTTGGTTCGGAAAGGTGCTTACCCTTACCGTGGGGACGATGTTGTCGGTTACTGTTGCGATGAAGTCCGTGACTGCTTCCGCGAACTCACTGACGTCACTGGAACTTGCTTCGAACATATTCCAGTCGACATCACTCAGTGCATCTTGCAGCATGGCCTCTGACTGGTCGGACCACCGCTTTACGTCCCTCGTCTCTACCGCTTCCCGAACTATCCTCTGTTTATACTCCGGCAACAGGAAAATGGCAGCGTGGTCAGATTTTCCTAGGGGAGGGAGTGAAACGGCCTTGTAGCCTTTCCTGAACGGTGTGTAGCAGTGGTCCAAAGTTCTCTCCCCCCTGGTGGCACACGTGATGTGTTGGTAGAAGTTCGGCATGACCTTCTTGAGATTTGATTAATTAAAATCTCCAGCCACCACCATAGCCGCATCCGGGTATTTGTTTTGATGTCGACATAGCACATCGTGTAGGGCCGATAGTGCCATGTCGGTGTCCGCCTGCGGTGGAATGTAGGCGGCTGTGACGATCACTGAGCCGAACTCCCGGGGAAGGTAGAATGGGCGGCATGAGATCGACAGGTGCTACAGGTCCGGCGAGCAGGAACGGGAAAGCATCTTGATATTTCCAGTGTTGCACCAGTTGTTATTGGTCATGAAGCAGACTCCTCCACCCTTGGATTTCCCAGATGCTTCTGTTCTGTCAGCACGGTGGACAGTGATGGACTCGGTTGGGCAGATTACCTGATCCGGAATCAGTGAGGTCAGCCATGTTTCAGTCAGGCAGAGGATGTTGCAGTCCCTTATGTCCCGCTGGAATCTGACCCTCGCCCTGAGGTCATCCAGCTTGTTTTCCAGGGACTGGATATTCGCCAGAAGAATGCTGGGCAGAGGGGGATGAAAGGCTTGGGCTTTCAGCCTATCCCGAATCCCCACCCGCTTCCCTCAATGTTTTCTCCGGGTTTTCCTTGCAGCCAAGCCGTGTGTGTGTGTGTGGGTTATTTTGCATGTGAAACGTATCTCCTCGAAAACCAGAAGCAAAGACGCGGAAATTGTTCCCAAAACATCAAAAGATTTTAAAATCAAACTGCTGCATGAGTCACTGTGCCACCTCACAGATGTCCAATCACAATGGATCTCATTTACATATGCCATCACGATGGGAGAGGTGTGGGTGATTGGAACCTTCACGTGGTCTCACTAAAATCAAAATGCTGCATGAGTCACAGTGCCATCTCGCAGATATCACTATGGGACAGGGGTGGGAGATCTATCCCCCTCCCTCCCTCCCACTCCCGTGCCTTTCCCCCACTCCCCCCCTTCTCTCTCTCCCCTTCCTCTCTCCCTCCCCTTTCTCTTTCTTCTCTCTCCCCCTCTCCCCCTCCTCTCTCTCCCCCTCCACTCTCTCCTTCTCATCTCTCTCCCCCTCACTCTCTCTCCACCTCTCCCCTCCCCTCTCCTCCTCCTCCCCTCTTCTCCCACCTCCCCCTCTTCCTCTCTCCTCTCCTCTCCCCTCCCCCACCCCTCTCTACCACCCTCACCCACCCTTTCCCCCTCTACCACCGCTTTCCCCTATCCCTGTCTCCCCTTCCCCCTCCCCGCTCTCCCCCCCTCCCCCATCCTGATTATCCTCTCTCTCCCTTCCCCCTCCTCTCTCCTCCCCCTCCCCACTCTCTCACCATTTCCCTCTCCCCACTCTCTCCCCATCTCCCTCTCCCATCCTCCCCCACCCTCCCCCCTCACCCATCCTCTCCTCCTCCCCTCCACCCTCCTCTCCCTCTGTCTCTTGCCCTTCTGTCTCTACCCCTCTCTCTCTCCCCATTCTCTCTCTGCACTCACTCTCTACCCCCCCCCCCTCTCTATACGCGCCTGCTAGTTGGGAGCTATGCGTCTGTGGATAGGGCGGTTATGGGGTAAAAGGAGCAAATTAATAATATTAATATAATATCAAGGGGGGTAGTTAGTGTGTGTGTGGGGTGGTAGTTAGTGTGTGTGATGCCACATGCCGCCGCCCCCCCCCCCCCACGCAACTGCACGTTGGGGGAACAGACACAACGGGTCTGCACTTGTACTAGTATATATTAAAAGTGTTAATTTGGAAAATTGTTACTAGTATGTATTTATACTAGGAATTGGAAATTGTGAATAGTGGTGAGAATGGATTGAAATAATTGGAAATAAGTTAATTGCTGGAACACGTCCAGCTTTTATGGTTTGTTCAGATAAGCTTTCTGGTAGGAAAAGGTCAATAAATCAGAAGGGCCCAGAAAAAGGGAAGTAGCTGACAATGGGTTTGTCATGAGTACATCGTTGACCAGTCCTGTTTGACGGAAAAAGTGAAAGTTTGTATGGTTTACTTTAATCTGTTGTATTTTGCCTGTTTTTTAAGATGCAAACAGTATCATTTGGCAAGCCAGCTGAGTTTTCACGGAGACACTGAGGTCCTTCAAAGAGGGTTAATCTGATTCTTTGCTGAAATTCGCAGAAATAGATAGTGTATACGATAGTATGGAGAACTACAGAAGGGGGGCAGAGTAAGGGTATGGACAATGACTGGATTGATTGATAAAGTGCACAACACAAGATAACACAATGAGTAAGGTAACTGCAGTTGAATTACTAAGTAAAATGTTCCTTGTATCTAATGAGGATATTATAAAGCACTCTGAGAATTGGGGAAAAAGAAAGGAAAATTGTGATGAAGTGGCCCAAGGAAGGCACTTTCAAGATAAATGTGTGACAAGATGGAAGTATTAATAACAAAATTATAGGCTTACAGATAAGGTAGGAAAAGAGGAGAGATGAGGAGTTAGATGTACTTAAGCTGTTTAGAGAAGAAGCAGAGCGAGGCAGTGAGGAGGCAACAGAAGCAGGAAACGACAGGAGAAGCGTGAGGGTAAGACAGGAGGAGTCAGTGGAAGATTTTAAAAGGAAGGTGGAAGAATCGCAGAGGAGGCTAGAATATCTGAGAAGCAAGAATTTGAGTCGAATAAGAAAGTAGGCACTCCAAAAAGGATTAAAGTGGGAAGACATAGTAGTAGATGAGGAACAGGAACAGAGGGATAAATTGATGCCACTGCTTTTAAAAAAGGAGCAGGACAGACACAGATTATTCTTTGCTGGACCATTAACCTGAGGGGGCTAAAAAATACCTTACCCAATATTCCTGATGGGGCAGGAAATGGATTAGGGCTTTGGAGGTGTAGAACGCAAGATGTTTATAGGCTATGGGAGATTTGAAGGCACTGTTGGTGAAAGTGATAGGAACTTCTAAACTGACAGACGCAGTGAATAATGCAATGATCAATGGCATGCCGTTTGACAAAGTTAGGCAGAGGGTATGGCAGGCCCTCAGACACTGTTACCCACTTAAGGTGGACCCCAAGGCATTAAGGGGAGATCCACTGAGGGAGGCAGAGAATCCAGCAGCCTATCTGGAGAACCAGCTGAAAAAATGGAAACTCAAAACTGAACAAGAAATAGAAGGCAACAAGTTAATGAACACTATGTTCCTGACCATTGTTGTGGGTGCCATGCCTTCTCAAGTCAAGTCTAGACTGGAGGAGGTGTGGGATTGTCATCTATGTCCCACCCTCAGTTCAGCGATCATTTGGCCTACGTGGTCGAGAAATATCACAAAGATAGAAAAAGACTTGCAGACCAGCAGGAAGAGGTGCAGAGAAAAGTGATGCAAATGTAACTTGAAGAGCTCTTGAAGGAACGTTTCCTCACATGCCCTATCAGGAACAAAATGAATCTGGATATAAGCCCGGACAGGACTGGGGTCCCGAAAGAAGGGAGGGATTTCAAGGAGGAGGTTGAGAAAAGCTAGTAAGGAGACAGGTAATGGATAAGGAGTGCTGGGGATGTGAACAGGTATAGAAACCTGGAAATAATAATAATTATATCAAGAGAGTGGTGAATAAAGCTATGATAGGAACATTAAGAAGAGGTACGAAATACACCTAGGCTAGGATGCCACGGTGATTTAAGTACTTGCCCCATATTTTTAATCAGATGTTTGGAAGGCGTACCCTTAGAAAGTATTTGATACAGTATGTGGATGATACAGTATGTGGATGATTTGTTGGGTTGTTCCACAAGTGAGGAGCAATGTGAGCGAGACATTTTAATTCTCTTGGAAAAGCTAGCAAACAGTCAATACTTTGTAGAACCCCTGAGTCAATACTTTGTAGAACCACCTTTCACTGCAATTACAGCTGCAAGTCTTTTGGGGTATGTCTCTACCAGCTTTGCACATCTAGGGACTGAAATTTTTGCCCATTCTTCTTTGCAAAATAGCTCAAGCTCAGTCAGATTGGATGGAGAGCGTCTGTGAACAGCAATTTTCATGTCTTGCCAGAGATTTTCAATTGGATTTACATCTGGACTTTGACTGGGCCATTCTAACACATGAATATGCTTTGATCTAAACCATTCCATTGTAGCTCTGGCTGTATGTTTAGGGTCGTTGTCCTGCTGGAAGGTGAACCTCCGCCCCAGTCTCAAGTCTTTTGCAGACTATAACAGATTTTCTTCCAAGATTGCCCTGTATTTGGCTCCATCCATCTTCCCATCAACTCTGACCAGCTTCCCTGTCCCTGCTGAAGAAAAGCATCCCCATAGCATGATGCTGCCACCACCATGTTTCACAGTGGGGATGGTGTGTTCAGGGTGATGTGCAGTGTTAGTTTTCCGCCACACATAGCATTTTGCATTTAGGCCAAAAACTTCAATTTTGGTCTCATCTGACTAGAGCACGTTCCTCCACATGTTTGCTGTGTCCCCCGCATGGCTTGTGGCAAACTGCAAACGGGACTTCTTATGGCTTTTTTTTCAACAAAGGCTTTCTTCTTGCCATGCTTCCATAAATGCCCGATTTGTGGAGTGCACGACTAATAGTTGTCCTGTGGACAGATTCTCCCACCTGAGCTGTGGATCTCTGCAGCTCCTCCAGAGTTACCATGGGCCTCTTGGCTGCTTCTCTGATCAATGCTCTTCTTGCCCGGCCTGTCAGTTTATAACCATATAACCATATAACAATTACAGCACGGAAACAGGCCATCTCGACCCTTCTAGTCCTTGCCGAACACGTATTCTCCCCTAGTCCCATATACCTGCGCTCAGACCATAACCCTCCATTCCTTTCCCGTCCATATAACTATCCAATTTATTTTTAAATGATAAAAACGAACCTGCCTCCACCACCTTCACTGGAAGCTCATTCCACACAGCCACCACTCTCTGAGTAAAGAAGTTCCCCCTCATGTTACCCCTAAACTTCTGTCCCTTAATTCTCAAGTCATGTCCCCTTGTTTGAATCTTCCCTACTCTCAGTGGGAAAAGCTTATCCATGTCAACTCTGTCTATCCAGTTTAGGTGGACAGCCATGTCTTGGTAGGTTTGCAGTTGTGCCATACTCTTTCCATTTTCGGATGATGGATTGAACAGTGCTCCGTGAGATGTTCAAAGCTTGGGATATTTTTTTATAACCTAACCCTGTTTTAAACTTCTCCACAACTTTATCCCTGACCTGTCTGGTGTGTTCCTTGGGATTCATGATGCTGTTTGTTCACTAATGTTCTCTAACAAACCTCTGAGGCTTTCACAGAACAGCTGTATTTATACTGAGATTAGATTACACACAAGTGGACTCTATTTACTAATTAGGTGACTTCTGAAGGCAATTGGTTGCACTAGATTTTATTTAGGGATATCAAAGTAAAGGGGGCTGAATACTTTTGCACTCCACACTTTTCAGTTTTTTAATTGTAAAAAAATTAAACCATGTATCATTTTCCTTCCACTTCACAATTATGCGCCACTTTGTGTTGGTCTATCACATAAAATCCCAATAAAATACATTTACGTTTGTGGTTGTAACGTGACAAAATGTGGAAAAGTTCAAGGTGTATGAATACTTTTGCAAGCCACTGTAGGAGGTCACAAAGAATCCAGGAAGAATCTGCAGTTTTGTCAGCAGCAGGTAGAATATTTAGGAGGAGTAACATCCAAAGGAGAAAAAGCTATAGCACAGGATCAGGTTGAGGCAATAATTAAAGCTCCCAAACCTCAGACAGTAGGACAGATGATAACGTTCTTGGGAATGGCAGGATACACTTTAGACTAGATTGGAAAGTATGTTGAAATTGTGATGCCATTCGGGAAAATAATGAAGGAAGCAGGACACACAAGTCTGAGAAATCTTTTACAGTCAGAGCTATTGAATGTTAAGGACAAAAAGGTCTTGTATGTGGATGGTTCTTGTTATAGGGATCATAATGGCAATCATGCAGGGTTTGCAGTGGTGCTACAGGACGAATCAGAGTTTAAGATAATTAAATTGGAAGCTTGCCTGCAATCTTGTTCAGCTCAGTTGGCAGAAATTAAGGCTTTAATAACAGCATGTGACATGAGGGAAGGTGAGAAAGTTGAAGTTTATACAGACTCAGCATATGCACACGTGGTCTGTAACATGTTTGGAGCAGTACGGAAACAGAGAGGCTTTAAGTAGCAATGTTACAACATTTTGAGATTTAAAAAATCAAGTCTGCAATTTATCCCATCAGATAAAGCATAAAAAGAAGTTTAATTTGACAATTCACTTTCATATCTTCAGTATTAAAAAGGTTATGGCCATTTTCATACTGAAATTAGCATCTTGTTCCTTATTGCTTTTCCATTGACTTAACTCAAAAGATGTGATCGAAGACAATCAAAAGCCCATAACTTCTTAAAAATTAAGAGAACTGAATGAAAATTTCAGTTATTATAGATTGAAGCATTCTGGAACAAATATAAAACAATCTTACTTGAATGACCTGAAATTAAAGCATATAATTAGTTAGTTACCTAATTGGTCAAAATATGGCCCGGGGACGCCACCCTACAACTCCAGGACTGCTTTGATCGCACCGACTGGGACCTGTTTGCACAACAGGCTACCAGTGGTACAGAGATAGACTTGGAGGAGTACACATC
Source organism: Amblyraja radiata (assembly GCF_010909765.2). Lineage (NCBI taxonomy): Eukaryota > Metazoa > Chordata > Chondrichthyes > Rajiformes > Rajidae > Amblyraja > Amblyraja radiata. The sequence continues at coordinate 186,989,021 of NC_045956.1, forward strand.
CACTGTGCTCTCCTACATCAACTGCTGTGTGGAGACTGTCACAGTGGACAAGAAAATAAAGATGTTCCCAAACCAGAAACCCTGGATGAACAAGGAGGTTCAAGATCTGCTAAGGGCACACAACAACGCCTTTAAATCCAGGGACACTTCTGCTTACAGTGCGGCCAGGTCGAACCTGAACAGAGGCATAAAAAGCATGTGGCAGGGTGTCAGGGACATCACTGACTACAAGAGCAGCCCCGCCTGCCCCCACGGTGATATCACACTGGCCAACGAACTAAACACCTTCTTTGCCCGGTTCGAAACTGGCAACACCACCAGGTGTGGAATAACCCCGGCCATAGCGGAGGGACAGGCCTTAACACTGAGCACTCAGGAGGTACAGTGCGCTCTGCGTAGGACCAATCCACGCAAGGCTGCAGGCCCGGATGGAGTCCAGGGAAGAGTATTAAAGGACTGTGCTGGACAGCTGGCGGAGGTATTCACGAGAAACTTCAATCTATCTCTATCTCTGGCAACGGTCCCCAAGTGCCTGAAAACAGCCACCATAGTGCCGGTGCCGAAAAAGTCCAAAATCACCAACCTCAACGACTACCGGCCGGTTGCCCTGACTCCAATCCCTATGAAGTGCTTCGAAAGGCTGGTCCTCTCCCATATTAAATCCAGCATCCCTGCCTCACTGGACTGCCATCAATTTGCATACAGGGCAAATAGATCGACAGAGGATGCCATCTCTCTGGCTCTTCACACTGTCCAGACTCACCTGGACAGACAGGGCACGTACGTGAGGATGCTCTTCATTGACTATAGCTCTGCATTCAATACGGTCATCCCCACCAAGCTCACCACCAAACTCCACCAGCTAGGCCTCAGCTCACCGATATGCGCTTGGATCCTGAACTTTCTCACGGAGCGACCGCAGGCAGTGAGACTGGGCCCGCACTTGTCCTCCACCATCACCCTGAGCACCGGCACGCCACAGGGCTGTGTACTAAGCCCCATGCTCTACTCCCTCTTCACTCACGACTGTGTCCCTGCATTCGACACCAACACCATCTTGAAGTTTGCAGACGACACAACAGTGATTGGGCTGATCACCAACGGTGATGAAACAAACTGCAGAGCGGAGGTGCAGAACCTGGCGGAATGGTGCGCCAATAACAACTTAGCACTAAACACCTACAAGACCAAGGAGCTGATTATTGACTTCAGGAGGTCCCATTCTGGAGAATACGCCCCAATCTCCATTTATGGGGAAAGTGTGGAGAGTGTGTCCAGCTTTAAGTTTCTGGGCACTCCCATTTCAGAAGACCTCACATGGTCCACAAACACTGCAGCGCTGGTCAAGAAGGCACAGCAACGACTGTTCTTCCTGAGGACATTAAAAAAGACTGGTCTGCCCCAACAGCTGCTGACAACGTTCTACCGCTGCACCACAGAGAGCATACTAACGTATGGTATCTCTGTGTGGTATCTCAGCTGCACGGAGGCGGAGAGGAGAGCTCTTCAGCGCATCGTCAACAGAGCGCAGCGGTTCATCGGGACAGAGCTACCAGCCTTGGAGGGCATCTACCACACGCGGTGCCTCAGGAAGGCCCTCAGCATCCATAAGGACTCATCACACCCCTGCCACGGTCTGTTTCAACTACTTCCCTCCGCCAGACTTTACAAGGCCTTCTAAGCCCGAACCGCCAGACTCAGGAACAGTTTTATCCCAAGAGCTATAGCGGCTCTGAACCGGCGCTAATGAGTGCCCCCCCCCCCACCCACCCCCTTTGGACAGCCTCCCTCAGATGGTCACGTCAATCAATTCAGCTTGCTTATTTATGTATTGTATTTATTTACCTTTCTTGTACATCAGTGGAGCTGCACACTAAATCTCGTTGCACTGGCGTGCAATGACAATAAAAGATATTATTATTATTGTAGCTAATTACAAAATTCAATTACTAGATCTAAACATCTATACATTTCTTAAGAAAAGGTTAACATTTTTAAATAGCCTAAGTGTCCAAATAACAGTCACACAAGAATTCACAATATAACATGACTTTTAAATCTCATTGCCATGAATTTATAGGTCAAATGGAAGTAATTTTGTGGTTAATTCCCGCAAATTAATGGCCATTTTAATCATCTTGCGAGTGGGTTTTTGTGGAACACGATCAATTGGAAGGTTGCGGTTGCTGTGAATTTAAATCCCATATCGACAGGAAAAACACTGCTGGTTCATATATTTACATAATCACATTTTCGCTGATGAAATTTTGATTAAAGCAATCCTAAGCAAGTTTATATGTAAAATAAACGACATAACCATATAACCATATATTTACCTTATGTTTTGTCCCTTAATGTGAGATCCGTCTCGTTGTCGGCGTTAATGGCGTTAGAAGTAACTTTTTATTTTACTCCTGCGCTGAAATTGTCCCGCGGTTTAAAAAAATAATTCCAAGAACGGCAGTCGGAACGATTATTCAGCATTAGGTGGTAGCCCAAGAAAATATATCTCGGACAGGCAGGAGAAAACGGCATTTTAATCCCCCCCCTCAAAGGCTCCAAAGTCGCGCACACGGCCAGTGGCAGAACTGCAGCACCGCTGAAGGTAAGTTTTGTAACGTACCTACTTTAAGAAAAGAAACAGAGACCCCATGCAAAGTTATCAGTAAATTACAGACCCGATAAGGGCAATAATGAAGCCAAGAGCACTAGCTGTCATTAAATGCCAGGCACATAAGAAAGGAAACGACATGATCATGAAGGGAAATCACACTGTAGACGAAGCAGCTAAAATAGCATCTGGATTTCAGTCAGCTGTTGTTGCACCTCAGGTAAGTGAACAGGAGGACAAAGAAGTGAGGGAAGAGCAAAGCTTTAATCAGATAGTAAGTGAGGTTTTGGGAGACACTAGTGACTCTGAGGCTGCTGTAAATGAGATCACTCACGATTCTCTCCCCCCCCCCCCCCCCCTGATACTGCGGGTAGGGGTGGGCTGGGTAACGCCCATACTGTCCCTCTCCACACAGATCTGGAGACCATCAACATGGCCGAGTGACTCTGCCACCTCAGGGGACTGATTAGGGGACCAGGTGCAAGGCTGTAGAGATCTTGGGGGATGGGAATGGCAATAGCTCAGCCGAATGGTCCAGAGCGGTCACATGTGATTGGTATAAGTGGGCACAATATACGGCACAGACATTGAAAGTACCACAATGCATAATATGCACTAAGGCCATAGGAAAAACATTGGCTGTACCAGAGCCTCATAACTATACACATTGCGCAGCTTTCTTGCAAAGTATAGCACACTGGGTAGTCAGGCCTCAATGTCCAGTACATTGTCTTAAGGCAGCAGGATAAACACACGGGATGGTTCAAGTAAACAGATGCACACTATGGAATTTCACACGAGTCTGAGAACCGTATCCTGAACCACCGTCAGAGATAGAAATTGCTTCTTAAGGAGTTGGTCCCCATTTATTGATTTCTTGGATTCATGTGGTGACATAGTTTCATGAAAACTAACAGTTTCAGGTATGGGTGAAAGACGATTTAGAATATTTTAAAAAATCATCTCTTACGTAAGAATGCTGTTCATCGATTACAGCTCAGCATTCAACACCATTATACCATCTAAACTGATCACCAAACTCGGTAACCTGGGCATCGACCCCTCCCTCTGCAACTGGATACTGGACTTTCTAACCAACAGACCCCAGTCTGTTAGGTTAGACAAGCATACCTCTTCAACCCTCACCCTGAACACCGGCGTTCCACAGGGCTGTGTACTGAGCCCCCTCCTCTACTTCCTCTTCACCTACGACTGCACACTTGTACATGGTACTAACACCATCAACAAGTATGCAGATGATACAACGGTGAATGGCCTCATCAGCAACAACGATGAGTCGGCCATTAGGGAGGAGGTCCAGCACCTAGCAGCATGGTGCGCTGACAACAACCTGGCCCTTAACGCCAAGAAGTCCAAGGAGCTCATTGTAGACTTCAGGAAGTCTAGGGGCGGCACGCACACCCCCATCCACATCAACGGGATGGAGGTGGAACGTGTTTCCAGCTTCAGGTTCCTGGGGGTCAACATCTCCGATGACCTCTCTTGGACCTACAATACATCAACTCTGGTCAAGAAGGCTCACCAGCGTCTCTTCTTCCTGAGGAGACTGAAGAAGGTCCATCTGTCTCCTCAGAGCCTGGTGAACTTCTACCGCTGTACCATCGAGAGCATCCTTACCAACTGTATCACAGTATGTTATGGCAACTGCTCTGTCTCCGACCAGAAAGCACTGCAGAGGGTGGTGAAAATTGCCCAATGCATCACCGGTTCCTCACTCACCTCCATTGAGTCTGTCCAAAGCAAGCGTTGTCTGCGGAGGGCGCTCAGCATTGCCAAGGACTGCTCTCACCCCAACCATGGACTGTTTACCCTCCTATCATCCGGGAGGTGCTACAGGTCTCTCCATTGCCGGACCAGCAGGTCCAGGAACAGCTTCTTCCCTGCGGCTGTCACTCTACTCAACAATGTACCTCGGTGACTGCCAATCACCACCCACCCACCCCCCCCCCCCCCCCCCCCCCGCACCCGGACACTCCTCCCACAGGAAAAACACTATGACTGTATACATGTAAATAGATTTATTTATTGAAATCATATTCTATGTCGCTATTCCAGGGAGATGCTAACTGCATTTCGTTGTCTCTGTACTATACACTGACAATGACAATTAAAGTTAAATCTGAATCAGAATCTGAATCTGAAAATAAGTTTTTGCAAAGACCCGTAGGAAGAGAGACATTGAAACCCTCCTGAAGGAATTTATATAGATAAAATAGGGCAACAAAGAGGAATCACCAATGAATTTAAAGCTAGGCATGAGATTATTGCCGGGTTAGAATCAATACTTGTTTGGATCACGCCAGCAAATAATGTAGAATGGATCAACTATATTTATTATAACTAGTAGAGGTTTATTAATTATACTGAGGATGCATTATCAGCCATAGGGGACCAGCTTGATGCCACTAGTAAGCAAAAGGGGGTGTATGTGTATTGTTTGGGGAACAATGCTGCACCTTCATACCTAATGGTGGTACACTGCCTGATGGTGAACAGAGTCTGGCTGATGACCTGAACAGATTTTTCAACAGATTTGACTGCCCCACACCACCCCAGCCTCCCCCATCTGGTCTGCTGACCATTGCTGCTTCCTCTCCACCTCCCCTCCCTCTCTCCATCACTCCTGAGATGTCACCTGTATGGAGTCCCCTCTTTCCACCTCCCACTCCACCAGCAGCCCCACCTATGACTCTTCATACTGCTCAGGTCAAGGTGATGCTGGACAGACTGAAGCCAGTGAAAGCAGTGGGGCCTGATGACACCAGCCCAAGGCTACTGAAGACTTGCTCTTCAGAGCTGTGTGGTATTCTAACACACCTGTTCAACCTGAGCTTGCATCTACAGAGGGTTCCAAGGCTGTGGAAAACATCTTGCCTGGTACCTGTCCCAAAGAAGACCCATCCCACTCACCACAATGACTACAGACCAGTAGCGCTCACTTCACATATAATGAAGATATTTGAGAGACTTGTCCTTTCCTACATCAGGACTAGTGTGTCAAATCAAATGGATCCTTTACAGTTTGCATATCAGCCTAACATCAGTGTCGATGATGCCCTCATTTACATGCTGCAGAGGGTGTACACACATTTGGACACTACTGATGCATCTGTAAGGATTACATTTTTTGACTTCTCAAGCGCCTTCAACACAATTCAGCCCCGACTGCTAGGGGAGAAGATGGAGAAGATGAAAGTGGATCCATCACTGGTACTGTGGTGTTTGGATTACCTTTCCCTCAGACCACAGTACGTGCGCCTACAGAACAGTGTCTCGGGCACCATCTTGAGCAGCACAGGGGCTCCACAAGGAACTGTGCTGGCTCCGTTCCTGTTTACCATCTACACAGCGGATCTCCAATATAACACCAACAGCTGCTTTTTGCAGAAGTTTTCGGATGACACAGCTGTTGTCGGCCTCATTAAAGGGGGCAATGAGGAGGAGTATAGAGACATAATAAGTAACTTTGTGGAGTGGAGTGCACACAATAACCTCCATTTTAACACCAAAAAAACCAAGGAGATAGTTGTGGACTTCAGGAGGGGGAGGAGGAGGACTCAAGCAACACCAATCACCATTAAGGGCACTGAGGTGGAGGTGGTTGCTAACCACAGGTACCTTGGGGTGCAGCTTGACAGTGAGCTGAACTGGAAGTGTCATATGGAGGCGGTGTACAGGAAGGGACATTGCCGACTGTATTTTTTAAGGAGGCTGAGGTCATTTAACATCTGCCAACCCCTACTGTGCAGTGTCTACCATTCAGTGGTGGCCAGTGCTCTGTTTTTTGCTGTGGCCTGTTGGGGAGATGGCGCCTGCATAGCGGACAAAAACAGACTGGACAAGCTGATCAGGAAGGCCGGCTCAGTGGTCGGGGCTGAGCAACGAACGGTCCAGCAGGTGGCAGAGGCCAGGACTCTGAACAAACTGGGTCAATAATGACCAACCCCACTCACCCACTCCATGCCCTGAAGGTGATCAAGAGCAGCATCTTCAGTCAGAGGCTGATTGCACCAATGTGCAAAACTGAGAGACATAGGAAGTCTTGTATACCAGCTGCTATAAGGTTATATAATGCGCATAAATAACTGCACTTTTTTTAAATTAATTGTATTTTAACTTGTATTTTAACTTGTATTTTAACTTGTTAAGTATGGAAGCCATTTGAGGGAATGTGTGGTGTTATGTTTGTCTTGAAGCTGTCGTGGCTCTGTAATTTCCTGTAAAGGATTATTAAAGGTATAATCAAATAATCAAATCAAATTAATGGGGTTGTCCCACTGTATGAGCTAATTCAAGAGCTTTCCCGAGTTTAAAAAACAATCTAACTCGTGGTAAGCACGTAGAATGTACGTTGCGGGTACGTCGGCGCTCAGGATGTCTCTTAGCGGCTTTTAATTAACATGTTGAAAAATGTCCACGAGAGCCCCGAGTACCTACGAGCGGCTATTACCGTAATTCTCCAAATCAGGGAAACTCGAGAGAACTTTTGAATTAGCTCACACAGTGGGACAGCCCCTTAACAATACTAGCCCGGAGGGGTCTTTCACTAAAGCAATAGATAAGTTGAGATACCTGAGAAAAAAGATCAAGCAGAATGTGGGTTTTGGACATGACGTCTTTAGTTGGCTGGAAAATATTTTAGGCGGCTGGGGGTCATGGCTGACTAAGATGGGGGTGATTGTTGGAGCTGCTCTGCTGGTGGTTATTGCTGTATTATATTGTGTCTTACCCTGTATTAAGTGTTTTCTAGTAAGAGTCACTGCCAAGCAGCTTTCGTTGATCCAGGATAAACTTGAATCTGGTTCCCCACAGAAGCAGACCCCGAGGATAGAATACTATGAAGATGTGCAAGACACACCAAATAAATATTAAACTATAGACTGTGAGGGGCGCTGGGATGTTTTCCCCACCCTAGTATAATGTGGGTGGGTTTTTGGCCCAGTTATCCAGGATTCCAGAGAAAGAACACTATAACGCTGAACATTACAAATAAGGACCCTGAAATTGGGGCTAGTCATAGTTTAATTTGATGACCGTTGTGTGCAGCTTGTGGTTTTCTTTTTCTATGAGACCTAGAAACATAGAAAATAGGTGCAGGAGTAGGCCATTCGGCCCGTCGAGCCTGCACCGCCATTCAATATGATCATGGCTGATCATCCAACTCAGTATCCCATCCCTGCCTTCTCTCCATACCCCCTGATCACTTTAGTCACAAGGGCCTCATGTAACTCCCTCTTAAATATAGCCAATTAACTGGCCTCAACTACCTTCTGTGGCAGAGAATTCCACAGATTCACCACTCTCTGTGTAAAAAATGATTTTCTCATCTCGGTCCTAAAAGACTTCCCTCGTATCCTTAAACTGTAACCTCCTAGTTCTGGACTTCCCCCCTGTTGGTCTTAAATGGGGGATATATAGCATATATTATCTTCTATATTAAATTTATCTTGTATAATCTTGTTTGAAAAATAGTTTGTCAGTGGGGCCTCTTTCTCGAGGTCACAGTCCATGTGCTCTTTCTTGATGGCACATTCCTGAGCTCTGGTGTAACATAAGGCTCAGGGTTTATGACTGTTTATACTGGTCTAAGGTAGCAAGGCGCCTCTAACATAATGGATTCTGTGATTGAGTCTTTTGCTACGTTTAATTATACTTATGTTCAGATAAGAGATAAGACATGTGTGCAAGGGAGCAGGTTCGCATGAAGGGCGGTGCTGCGTTGCAGCTGCGGCTCGCCTGCAGTCCGTTTGTCTTTTCTGTTTTTTGTTTTCTCTTGTCCCGTTTTTACAGTTTATTTTGGTTTATTTAGTTGTGTATGTGTGGGGGGGTGGGTGTAACATGTTTTTTGACTCTTCCTTCGGGGGGGGATGCGACCTTTCCAGCCGTATCCCCCGTCTCTGTGTCCGTCTGCGCTGAGGCCTATCGCACAGCTGGCGGCCTCCAACTGCGACCGACCTCGAGGTTGCGGAGGCAGAGCCAGGACTTACCAACGCTGACTTCGGGGCTGTAGTTGCTGTGCGACCCAACTTCCGACCCGACTTTGGAGCCTCGGAGGCTCGGCCGCGGGCCAGTGGACGACATCATCGGGAGCTCGAGTTCTGTTTTCCGGAGCTCCCGCAACTATAGCTGCGTCCGCTGGACTGGAGGACGGCAGCTTCGGCAGCTTCGACCGCCTCGGGCCGCGGAGTTTGAACCGGCCCGTTTGCAGAGCACGGATTCAGCCGCGGGACTTACCTACCATCACCTGGCGGTGTCACAACATCGGAGGCTTGGATTGCCTCAGCGCAGAGGGAGAGCAAGGAGGGAAGAGACAATGACTTTGGGACTTTAAACTGTGTTGAGTGTTTGTTATTTATTCTATGTTATGACTGCAGGCTAAACCAGCCTTGTTTTATTTTTGTCTTTTGTTTTGTCTCTTTTCTTATTGATTGATTGTGTTGTGATGTGTTTACCTTGTTTACCTTGTTTACCAGAGGGACTAAAGATGGAAATTAGCTACTGGCTACAATCTTGCGTATTACATGTAAATGTTTATTAATATGCACTGTCCCTAAATAAATAAATAAATTACAAATTACAAGGGGAAAGGTGTTCGGGTGATAGTTATGTGACCTTTGTCTGTTGGATTTCTTATGTTTATAGATGACTGAGAAGGCGACTTTGCTCCGTGATAACAGTGATTGGAGTCTGGAGCTGTAACCTTCCATTTGCTCTGTGTAATACTATTAGTGAGGAAAACAGAGCCATAAAGGGCCCCCTGCATCGAGATTGAAACACCTTTCCTCTAGAGATAACAGGAGGGGGAGGGTGTAAGTCAGAACTAAGCTAAATGTGAGCTTGGCTAAAAACACTTATCGTTAATCAAGGTTGACATTTATACGACCCCTATGTATTTGGAGTTAGGGTGTGTGTACTTGGAATTAACTTACAAATCGTTGTGGAATTTGTAGAGATAAACTAATCTTATACATTTAATGTTTCTAGTACATAGTTAATTTTACTGTAATTATGTCATTTGTAATGAGACCATCTGTGAAGTATGTTGTGTTTTAATTAGGATTATAAACATTAGACCCTGTTTAGACATGTCGTTTTAGAGATAACATTCTTCCCTATAATGGGAACAATGTGTCTTGTTTATATAAATTGTGTGACCTGTGTATTATATGTATCTCTTATTTTGAGGAGTGGTCTCTGAGAATTGAGTTCACTTTTCCTTGGTTTCACTTTGTTAAAATGAAATGAGTCTGAACAAATAAGGTGATGCCACGAGGCTGGCAGAGGCCATAAAGGGGAGTCATGTGACTTAAAACTGTTGCAAACATGAAAAATACTGCCACCCGTGAACATACTGAGCAGTTTTCCACTTCATTTGGACTAATAAGGGATTACGTGAAGAGCCCGCCAGCCCGCATGCGCATCAATCTTCAAAGCAACGGTGTGAAATCACAGTTAACAGTTGCTAGAAACATAGAAACATAGAAAATAGGTGCAGGAGTAGGCCATTCGGCCCTTCGAGGCTGCACCACCATTCAATATGATCATGGCTGATCACCCAACTCAGTATCCTGTACCTGCCTTCTCTCCATACCCCCTGATCCCTTTAGCCACAAGGGCCACATCTCACTCCCTCTTAAATATAGCCAATGAACTGGCCTCAATTACCTTCTGTGGCAGAGAATTCCAGAGATTCACCACTCTGTGTGAAAAATGTTTTCCTCATCTCGGTCCTAAAAGATTTCCCCCTTATACTTAAACTGTGACCCCTTGTTCTGGACTTCCCCAACATCGGGAACAATCTTCCTGCATCTAGCCTGTCCAACCCCTGGACAGGCTAGACGAACCCCTGGTGAACTGAATATAGTAAGATTTGAGAAACTAGAGCTACAAGCTGACTTTTATGAGGAGGGGTTGGTTGGGAGTGGAGGGCACGTAATCCCTCATCGTAACACCTCATAAAATAAAGATCAAACTTCAAAATGATAAGTTCTCATTTAATCTTACTATTTTACTTCGGAGTCACGTGAGTGACTACATGAAGATTTCAAAGCTCTGTGATTTCATGCTGTGGACACGAGTCCATGCGTCACTCACTGCATCAATTGACCAAGGATGAGTGAACATAATCATGCATTCAGACATGACATAGATATAGACATGCTGATGCTATTTTATGAACAAGTAATAACAATAGTAACCCCTGTCATCCGGGAGGAAACTATAGACAGAACTTAAAATAGAGTTGGAAAATACCCCCGGCCTGGCAATGTGTTTGTTATAAAATGTATGGAAAGATCGATCATTTGATCATCCTGCAGACGCTAGGATGTGGTACAGCAGAAATCCATACCCCTGCCGCTGAATTGTTGCAGCCCTGTTGGAGAGAGATTTAAAATGTCAGAGTCACTCCTGCACAAGCCAGAACCCCTTTAACCACCTGGAGATGGCCTGTACTGATACCTTCTTATGAGTTTTATGTAACTAACAAACATTGCTAGATCAGTGCCCCTAAGGCTCTAAGTGACCTTCACGTATTGTAGTAGATATGACCACACACAACCAAAGGTCCATTCGGTAAACCCAAATTCAGTTAAACCTGATGCCCCTGGCTGCTCTGCTTGACTAAGCCATGAACACAAATTGTTATTGCCTGCAGATGTAACCATGCTGTCCAGTTACGCAATGAATGGACCCGTTACACTGACCCAGTGCCATGAGCATAACCACTTGTAATTGAGTTTGACCAAGGACAGGGATGTAGCCGGAACCCACCGGTGAAGCGGCGTCAGCACAATGTTAACATCCCATATCTCTGCGTGTCTGAGCCTGTGAGGTTGAGTTGAAGATACCCTTCATGAATCTGGATATCAGAGGGTGAGACCCAACAGAGTGGGTCCAGCTCCTAGCAGAAATATGATGAGAAGGTACGTATGGCCCAGTTAATGGCACTATAACTTATCTTTTGTCAAAGACCCATTCGAATTTGAACTCCCAGTCGTCAGTTATCCGTGCCATATATATGTCAACAAATTGATTATTTCATGCATTGGATGGTGGCCCGAGTCACGGGCTGAACCAGCAATTCTATGTTAGAATTAACCATATAAGGTTCTATATCATTCCCAACATCAGCGGAAACAATGGCTGCATAGGCCATTCACTACAAAAGCCTGAAGCGGGATTTACTGAATATTTGCAAGACCCGACTGATGAGGCAAAATGGAGGAAGAGAAACTTCTCCAGTGTAGCGAGAATGCATCTATTGCCACTGCCATGCCACATATATATATATATTTCTACTGGTGATTGAGCCTGGATGCAACATCTCGATCTTTAGTGTACAATGAGTCACCAAGTCATTAAATACTTAGTGATCCAACATCCATTCTGTTTTGACATTGATTTTACGTGATGATACGCCAGTGCCAAATGAGATTAGGTAAACTATCCCCGGATAATTTGACTTGATTGCACCCATGTGATTGACATATGACACGACCAAAGTGTATCAACTTGGACTTGAGCATGCTGATTATGCATATTCGCAAAACCCTAACCCATAGAATGCACCTATTGTCTAAAGGTAGTTGATACCATAGAACTGAGAACAGGTAACTCATGCAAATCCCATCACCTCTGTAACTAGAGATGGTATTAGTAAATTCCCATCTTGAGCACTCGCATCAGTTTGTAATATAACTGAAGATTTTCTGATGAAAGTTAGTGGAACAATGCTGAATACTGTTCGTCCACCATAGTGAACTTTCATGGAGGTAAATAACGAGACCTACTTACCAGCGTCTCTAACTCCAGGTCCCTTACCTTTGCTAGATTTCCAGCTAAATTATATTCGCAGACTCTGTTCATGTTGTAATGTCCATTAGATCGCTGATGCTGCTGGCCAACTTCTCTTGTAGTGGCTAATCCGTCTCTGACGGAGCAGCAATTTGACAGGCAAAGCATACCACTTCCCCTCATGGGATTGTACATTATGCATTAAGCATGGGACCCCGGCACATAGTCATATTCGGGTTCCTGTTTAGAGGTAATCCATACTAACCTTAGACACTCTTTGGGTGAGAGTAATTGCACCTGAACCAGGTGTCACCATGCGTCTCCTCAATTTGTCTGTGCATGCCTGTGTACCAAGCATGTTTTGCGACCCATGGTCTTATAATATATATGGCTCCATCTTCATCCTTTATACATCCGAATGGGAGGACTTATGCAACCTGAACCAGGAGCTGCCTCAGGCATGTGTGCATGTATTTTAGCACCATCTCCATCACTGCGCTCAACCCAGTGGGAGGAATGGCAACCCTGAACCTGGCGTTGCTTCAGGCACATGTGCATACTCCTGTAGCACTCTCTCTACCACTCCGTCATTTGAGTGGGAGGAAATTTGCAACCCTGAACCAGGAGCTACTGCCTGACATGCCTTTAGATGGAGTGTTCTTTGACTGCGACGAATCGCAATCTTGTCTGACATAGATGCCCAAGACTTGGCACTCACTCTGAGTTGGGGCTGTCAAGTTGCTTCATTCAGCAGCCGCCAGGACTAGCTGTACAAATCGATGCTCTGTTGGTATCTCATTCCCCAAACAAGCTGCACATGCTAGTGACTCCGAATCCTGCTCCTTTCTGATGCCAATGCAGTATACAGAGAAGGACTGGAACGCCTCTGGCTCCCGTACATCCAACATAGTGGGAGAAATGCTGGAACAAAACCTGCCAGTTATTTGTCATGGGCAAAGATGTTTACATGAATGAAGACGCCCATCACAGTTAAATCAGAGATTTGATTACTTTACATATGAATGTCGGCATTTAGGGGAAGGATCTTCCACAGTCCCTTAATGAGCGGAATTACCATGACGCCACCATGTGTGGCTCGCACAGGTGACTGATCGGTACAGCTCAACGAGGCTTTCCAAGCCAGTGATCTAGACTGCCATGGCAGGTCCGATTCTACCACACAATTTGTTGGTGTAAGTGATAATAAAATTAGCTCTAGGTTATGCCTAGTGGCAACTAAATAAATGCCCACCCTGTAGCCATACTTTAAAAGAATACACTATAACTAGACCACACAACCCATGTTTCGGAACCCAGACTCACGTACCTGCATAGTTACCAGTGGGCTTGAGGTAAGCCCAAAGGCCCCTGATGTAGTTCCCATTCCCGTCCTTAATTTGGAGGGTAGAACTGCCGAGGTGCGTGGATAGTATATTATCCCTGAAGGCCAGCTTGGGCCTGGGACTGAAGACCTCTGCACACAGAATCAGTTCCATGGCTGCTACCAGCTTTAGAAAAACTACTGCCATAGGAGACGTAAGGGTGATGTTGCCGTTAGTAACGTGAGGGGAACTCTGCCCCCCCCCCCCCCTGGGTATTCTGAATCTAATTCACAAATGTAGAATGTGCCCTGGACACACTTCCGGGGTTGGGGTCCTTGCACTCCTCTCCACTGAGGGAAGATTTGAAAGCAGCCCTGAACACAGGCGCTGCCGTAGTCCCCCGAGAACCTGCGCTGATATGGCCCTGCTCCGTGGACCATTTCAGGATGGGTAGAACATTCGAGAACGTACCATAATGACAGAGGGGAACCCTCCTGGCTGGACTCGACCAACCCAGGCCTCTCTGACTACACATAGTTTCACTCCTTTTGGGCTGCCGAAGTTGGGGTCGCTGACCATACTGTCAGCGAGTCGGGTAGTAAACCCGACGGCCACCGGCTACTCACTCTACCGCGGGCCGTAGCCTGCATCACCCCTAAAGAACCCCGCGGCCCAAATAAAAAAACCCTGGGGAGTCGCTGACCGCACTCTCAGTAGCAATGTTACAAAATTTTGAGATTTTAAAAATCAAGTCTGTAATTTATCCCATCAGATAAAGCATAAAAATAAGTTTAATTTGACACCTAATTCACTTTCATATCTCAAGTATTTAAAACGTTATGGCCATTTTCATACTCGGAAATGAGCAACTTGTTCCCTATTGATTTTCTATGGACATAACAAAAAAGCTGTGATCGTGAACAGTCAAAAGCCCATAACTTTCTTAAAAATTAAGAGAACTGAATGAAATTTTCAGTTATCATAGATTGAAGCATTCTGAAACAAATATAAAATAATCTTACTTGGATGACCTGAAATTAATGCATATAATTAGTTAGTTACCTAATTGTAGCTAATTTCAGACTTCAATTACTAGATCTAAACATCTATCCATTTCTTAATAAATGATTAACATTTTTAAATAGCCTAAATGTCCAAATAATATTCACAAATAATTCACAATAAAACATGATTTTTAAATCTCATTTACATTAATTTATAGACCAAATGGAAGGAATTTAGTGTTCAATTACTGTAAATAAATGCACATTTAAATCAGCTTTCCAGTGGGTCCCTGTGAACGCGCTGGTTTGGAACGTTCACATTGCGGTAGATTTGTGCCCCAAATGCCCAGAAAAATACTGCGGGATATAATGGGCCCAAAATGAGCTACTCGCAATATTAAACTTTGTATAAAGGGATCTTAAGAAGCCCTTTTTAATGTAAAAATATACAACCTACCTTCAGTTATTTGCTCTATGAGACCCTGCGGTTGCTGGTGGTCGCGGGTTTAGATATTGATTTTTAAACTACTATAACTATTATACGAGGCCTTTAAAACTAATAATAGCTTTTGCGACGGGGTCTTCCAGCGATTTTTCGTTAATAATTAACTAGGCTGAACATCTTCGATTTGAACAGCCTAGAGAAAATCGCGTTTTAAACCCGCCCCCCTCTAAACGGCACCAAAATCGCGCACACCCGCAGCGGCAGATTTTCAACGACGCTTTAGGTACGCTTTGCAACATACCTACTCTCAGCGACTCGAGCAGCAACCCTGACAGCCACCCGCTACCCGCATTTCCGCGGTCCGTAGCCGGCATCCCCGCGGTCCAATTGGTTTCCCCTGTGGTCCGACCGGGTCACCGTATGCAATATTCCACAGGAAACTCTGTGAGAAGAGTTTTCTGCAACAAAGGACAACCTGAAAAGTAAGTTTAAAACCTACCTGTAGGATTTTTAAACTTACCGCTGAAGGAGCAGCGCACCTGCCAGCCAGTCGCTGTGCCATGCGCTAGATGTAATGATGCGCATGCGGGCTGGCGGGCTCTTCACGTGGTCACTCACGTGACTCCGAAGTAAAATTACTGTTGTGCCCTGGCGGAGACACCAATGTATCCACTGCCGGTAGAAATTAACCAGGCCCAGAAATGGGATTGGTTTGATTCCCTGTCATATAGGGTCTTGCCACACCTGACACTTGCCCGATTACTCAGACTTTCCCCTCAATCTACACCAGGGAGATGAGCTCTGTTTTTCAAACAGGTCAGAGTCTTTTGTTTCAAGTTTGTTTTAAACTGTACCGACTGTTGGCTGCAAAATGTTAAAGTTCTTGGGGCAAAAGTGAGCATCCTTGATCCTTGCGGGGTAGTTAAGGTACAGTGCCTCGAAAGCCACCGGCTCGACATCCTGCTTTATCTTTTCAATCTTCTTATTTATCTGCTGTTTCTCTTTCCTGGGGCTCTGTGTTGTTTAACTCTCTCACTGCTCTTCCTCTTCTGCCTTAAGCCCTCTCCCTTCTTCTTCCTCATCTTCCTTATCAGTTCTTCATTCTTCTGGGGGTGCCCTTCCCTATAGGCATACTGGATCCCCTTCCTCTTCACGGGATCTGAGTGTCATAGCTCCTGCTGTTAATGACCGGATGACCAGTGCAAGGGGGAGGTATTCTACACTATTTCCAATTATTTCTCTCTCCGAATTTGTTCCTTATCCCCCCCTCTCTCTGTAAACAAAGTCGCTGTGTCAGACAAGGGTCCCTGGGGTTATTTTGCTTAGGTTTCCATTTTTACATACCAATTGTTTAATATTATGTTGGCCAACCATATTCTCTTTGTTTTTTGAATACATTATGCAATCTTTACGTTTGCCCTGGATCCAAATAACATATATGCGGTACAGAGACTCCCACGTACCTCTGATGTTCCAACTACAGAAGGTGAGACCTCCGATATTTATTCGACTATTATCTTGCATTGGTTATTATTACCAGACTGTATGATTCATGTGATGCAGCCAAGTACCTCGGAATCCCGAATCCAGAGTTGTCCTTCATAATTTCTACAGTAGTTTTACATCTCCTGACACTATTAAACATAATTAAGGGAAAGAGAAAAACATAAAATAAAGTGTACATAAAAATTGTTAAGTCATACAACACATAATTGTGAATAAACAAAAAAAGTGAATGTAATTTATCAAAAAAGCGATAAATTACAAAAAAGCCACCTAAGGTAGCTAGGTTTGTTTTTAAATTGACCTCCATCGATGAGATTATGCACTGGGCCTTATCCCCCTATTAGAATTTGACCAACGTTAGTCGGTTCCCTCTAATTGTTACCAAAATTATCATATCAGGTCAATTAATCGCTGAACAGTTTAAAATAGAATAAAATAAAATAAAAGGGAAGGTAGAAGATTTGGATTAAAATAAAAGAAATTATGGGTTAAAGTACCTCGTCAATAATTACACTTTTAATTTACCTGTATGTTAATTAATTCATAATTAGTATTTAGTATTTAAAATGTATGTCTAACCTCCCCCATTGTTTAATATTATGTTGGCCAACCATATTCTCTCTGTTTTTTGAATACATTATGCAGTCTTTACGTTTGCCCTGGATCCAAATAACATATATGCGGTACAGAGACTCCCACGTACCGGAACTCCCACATATACCGAAGCTCTCACATTCCTCTTTTCCCGAGCCTATCCCATTACTTGGCTCAATATATCGGCTTAATACTGCAGACAGCCAACTTAGTCTGAACTCACTCAATCCAGAGCATATCCCATTTCTCTGCTCAGTATTTCGGCTTAATACTACAGACAGCCTACTTAGTCTGAGTCAACAATCCCAAAAATTGTCTTACCTTGCGTTGTCTATTCTGAAAGATTTTGGCAGGAATCAGAACACTTCGGACGAAGGACAACAGTGTTCTCGAGTACTCTTATTTCAGAATCAAGGGGTCTGATAGTGCACTTTCTTCCCCCTTCGAGACCCCAGCCAAGCTGTAGCCTCTGAGTAAGAGTCTTCAGCGCAATCGCAAGAGCTGCCAACTACGCCAATGTTGTGGTTCAATATTCTTAAACAGGCAGAAACGCAAATAAAATCAGTGATCAAGGAGTACGTTCTTTATTTCGCCAGGTGGGTGTGGTAACAGTATGCAGATTACAGACTATACAGAGTTCTTATCCCCACACAAAGGGACAGTGATCGAATTACATATATATACTCCAATAATCGACGATTCAGCAATACGTTATCTATAAAGGTTAGCATAGCCTCTTGCTACTTAAGATTAACAGATCCTAAAGATTGACAGCATAAGACGATTGACAGGTTCTTCTGACAGAGGAAGAAGGTTGTATTTCTGCAGAACAAGCATTTTGTTTTTTTCTGCTGATGACGCACATCATAATCTTGTGGATATGGGTTAGTCTGAATTTTCTCCTATGTTTATGTTATAGAGGAGACATTCATGAAACTTGTACTTGTTATCTCACTTATGTTTTTGGAAAGGGAACATCAACAGTCTGCTAGCTTTGTTAATGTACTGAAAGCAAAGGTTAGTGCATTTCGCTGACCTTGCAATTTAATAGAAGAAGGTTATAGCTTGTCTTAGTTTCATCAGAATCCATTTTGTATTTGTAAATCATTATTAACTTCCACAATGCAACACCTGTCCATTTACCTCGCCCCATGACTCAATCCAAGGACCACTTTTCAAGTGAGGCAGAGGTTCACTTGGACCGCCTCCAATCTCATCCACTGTATCCACTGTTCCAGGTGTCAACTTCTGTACAACAGTGAGACCAAGCGCAGGCTCGGCGATCGTTTCGCTGAACACCTGCGCTCAGTCCGACTTAACCTACCTGATCTCCCGGTTGCTCAGCAATTTAACTCCCCCTACCATTCCCAATCTGACCTTTCTGTCCTGGGCCTCCTCCATTATTAGAGTGAGGCCCAGCACAAATTGGAGGAACAGCAACTCATATTTCACTTGGGTAGCTTGCACCCCAGCATTACGAAAATTGACCTGTAACTTCAAATTGCCCTAGCTTTCCCACTCCCCCTTCCCAGTTCTATCACAGTTTTGATCGGACTTTGCTGGCTTTACCTTGCACTAAATGTTATTCTCTTATTGTGTATCTATACACTGTAAATGGATCAATTATAATTGTGTATTGTCTTTCTGCTGATTGGTTAGCACGCAACAAAAGCTTTTCACTGTACTTCAGTACACGTGACATTAAACTAAACTGAGTAAATTGAGTAATTCAGTATAAGCCATCCGAGTATCACTAGCAAATCTGCCCAGCATGAGGTCCCTCTCCAGTTCAGCTGTAACCCATCCATCTTGTACAGGTCACCTCTGCCCTAGAACAGATCCCAATGGTACAATCCTCTAAATGGCTACCCGCTGAACCGTCTCCTCAGTCATGCATTCACTTGTCCTTACTTCCCCTTCCTACCTTCACTAGCATATGGCATTGGGAGTAATGCAGAGATTACTACCTCTGTGGGAGTGCTCAACGAGAGGTAGCAACTTTTATAGGGGACATGTCGTGGTGCTTTGACTGTAGTTTGTCCACCTTTTGTCCCCACCTGGCACCCAGCTCTCACCTGTGGCTGCAAGAAGCTGTTAGATGCGGCAGTGGCCACACCCTGGAAAACCGCTTCGGCTGATGTGCTAAACCAGGCGAGGGTAGCTGACGGGTCTCAGACCCTCAGTGAATTTATGGACTTGCTCAACCCAGCATGCAAAGTCTGTTCTGGCGGATTGGGGGGAAGAAATCTACTGGAAGGTTCAATGGCCAAGAGGGCGGCTCAGCAATGCACTGTGGAGTGCAAAGGGCACGTCAAACATGAAAGAAGACATGGCCATCCAGCGCAGCCAAGGGAGTTTCCAGCCATAATTTTTAACCGTGCCACTGGAATCCAGCTCCTGCGGCTGAGAGTGGGGCTGCTCGTGAGTAACAACCTCTCCACCTTCATCTCTCCCATCCATAGGTTTTTCTAGGTCTAAGTCCCATCCATAAGTCTAAAGAGACTGTACAACCATGCTATCGCCACCTACCACGGGCCACCTCCACTATCTTTGTGGTCGTGCTTTTTAACCTTTTGCCGAACTCCCTGTATTCATTCTGCAGGGCCTCATCCCTTCTGCCTAACTTCATCCTTCCCCACTATGCCTCAGATCCAGGCTGGACACCACAGACCTGAATGCTGCTGCACTCCCCTGTCTGGTGATCTCCACCAACAGTATCCTAAGGCCATATCTGTTGTCGAGAGGAATGGCTACAGGGGTCCTCACTGCTTACTCCCATTCCTGGTACTTTCTGCCTGAAACCTGCCTGTATCCTTGGCATGACCAACTTGCAACTAGTATCAATGACATATTTATCCTCAGTCTATAGTACGCTTGCTCTAATAGGTTGGAGCATTGTGTGTAAGAGTCAGGAAGTTATAATGCACTTTTATAGGACTTTGGTTTGGCTACATTTCAGATTATTTAATTCAGATTCAGATTATTTAATGACCACACAGTCAAGCTGGTGGAATTCATATTCAGTACAGGATGTTACACAATAGGCTGATTACCGTCAAACATAACATAAAACACAACAACATACAGTATACAGTACATGCACGAGGTGGCTATGTGATATTGTCATAGAGTGTTCAGAGTTCGAATTGCATATGCATAGAAACTGTTTTTGAATCGTGATGTTTTGGTGGGCAGTGAGCTGTAGCGCCTTCCTGAGGGCAGCAGGTGGAAGATGTGGTGAGCTGGGTGGGAGGGATCAGAAATGATTTTCTTCACCCTTGACACGGACCGTTTGAGATTGAGTGATTCTATTGATGGGAGGGGGGTGCTGATGATTTTCGATGCTTTGTTGACAATGCGCTGTAGTTTATTACGGGAGTGAGTGTCTAAACTGCTGTACCAAACTGTTATTGATGAAGTGAGCATGCTTTGGATGATAACCATATAACCATATAACAATTACAGCATGGAAACAGGCCATCTCGGCCCTACAAGTCCGTGCCGAACAACTTTTTTTCCCTTAGTCCCACCTGCCTGCACTCATACCATAACCCTCCATTCCCTTCTCATCCATATGCCTATTCAATTTATTTTTAAATGATACCAACGAACCTGCCTCCACCACTTCCACTGGAAGCTCATTCCACACCGCTACCACTCTCTGAGTAAAGAAGTTCCCCCTCATGTTACCCCTAAACTTCTGTCCCTTAATTCTGAAGTCATGTCCTCTTGTTTGAATCTTCCCTATTCTCAAAGGAAAAAGCTTGTCCACATCAACTCTGTCTATCCCTCTCATCATTTTAAAGACCTCTATCAAGTCCCCCCTTAACCTTCTGCGCTCCAGAGAATAAAGACCTAACTTATTCAACCTATCTCTGTAACTTAGTTGTTGAAACCCAGGCAACATTCTAGTAAATCTCCTCTGTACTCTCTCTATTTTGTTGATGGCTGTGTAAAATCGGATTAGGAGATGTTTCCTCACTCTGAACTTCTTGAGCTGATGGAGAAAGAAGAGTCTTTGGTTGACTTTTTTATAAATGTGATCTGAATTGATTTTCCATTTGAGGTTATTGCTTATGTGAGTGCCAAGAAATTTGAATGAGTCAGTGGTGGATATGGGTTCGCCAGAGATGAGTAGGGGGGTCTTGGGTTGTGCCTTACGTCTGAGATCAATGATAAGTTCATGTGTTTTTGATGTGTTGAGTAGGAGTTTAATATCTGTGCACCAAGTGACTGCTTTGTGTGTTTGAGTGCGGTATTCTGTTTTGTTGTTAGAGATGACACCTATGATGGTTGTGTCATCTGCGTATTTATATATTTTGACTGAACTATACTGGGATGTGAGTTGATTTGTATAGAGTGAGAATAACCAGGGTGACAAGACGCAGCCCTGAGGGGCTCCTGTACTGAGGTGCAGAAGGTGAGATATGGTGTTATGTATCTTCACCCTCTGTTGTCTGTTCCAAAGGAAGCTATAGATCCAATGACAGATGCAGGGGTCAATGTTCATGTCCGTTAATTTATGGAAGAGTTTGACCGGGTTGATGGAGTTGAATGCAGAACTGAAGTCCATGAACAGGATGCGGGCGTAAGTGTTGGCGGTTTCCAGGTGTTCCAGAGTGTGATGGATGGCCAGGTTGACTGTGTCTTCTACTGACCTGTTGGCTCTATATGCGAATTGATGTGGGTCCATGTTGGAGGAAGTGCTGGTTTTGAGGTGAGCGAGAATAATGCGCTCAAATGACTTCATGGCCACAGATGTAAGGGCAATCGGTCTGTAGTCATTGAGGCAGGATGTTGTGTTAGACTTGGGCACAGGAATGATGGTGGATTGTTTGAAGCACTGGGGCACGTAACATTGGCAGAGGGAGGTATTGAAGATGTTGGTGAACACAGGGGCCAGTTCTGCTGCACAATGATGGAGCACTGCTGGGCTGATGTTGTCTGGGCCTGCTGATTTGTTTTTCTTCTGTCTCCTGAATGTAGTCCTCACCTCGGCCTCCTGGATGTGGAATGGAGGGGGAGGAAGAGGAGAGGGGGCCGATGAGTGGAGGGACTGGAGACTGTTCAAACCTGCCATAGTGTTCAGTTTATCTGGGAGTTGATGATCATTATCAGGGATGGGGGTGGATTTCTTTTTGTAGTTGGTGATTTCCTGAAGTTTTTTCCAGACAGTTCTAGTGTTGTTGGTTGAGATTTCTTGTTCTATTTTGGTGGCATAATTGTGTTTGGCTTTCCTTATTGTAGACCTTAATTTATATTTTGCAGCCATATAGTCCTGCTTATTTCCAGATTTATAGGCAGCATTTTTCTCAGTTCTTAATTGTTGAATTTCTTTTGTGAACCAGGGCTTATTGTTGTATTGTATAACCGTTCTTAACCATTTAACCATTTGGAGTAACCTGAGCAGTTCTGGTCATCCCATTACAGGAAGGATATAAAGACTGGAGTGAGTGCAGAGGATGTTTACCAGAATGATGTCTGGACCATGGCGTATTAGCTACAGGGAGAGGTTAGACGGACATGGGCTGCTTTCTCTGGAGCACCAGAGATTGCGGGGAGAGGTTCAATTCAATTCAACTTTAATGTCATTGCACAAATACAAGTATGGGTACAATGAAATGCAGTTTAGTGTCAGTCCGTAGTAATAGTGCAATATAGAAATAAAAATACAGAATAAGCAAACAATGTGGACGGAGAGACTGGAGAAATCTATCGGCGGGACTCCGAGTTCAGCAATGTGATAGTGTTGTTGTAGAAGCTGTTCCTCATCCTACTAGTACGAGACCTGAAGCTCCTGTACCGCCTCCCTGAGGGAGGAGGGCAAACAGTCCATGATTGGGGTGGGAGGGGTCTTTGATGATCTTCCCGGCCCGTCTCAGACACTGTTTTCGGTGGAGGGCATCCATGGCAGGGAGCGGGGCACCGATGATGTACTGAGCGGTTTTCACCACCCGTTGTAGTGCCTTCCTGTCCGCTACGGTGCAACTGCTGTACCATACCGTGAAGCAGGTGGTCAGGATGCTTTCGATGGTACAGCGGTAAAAGTTGGTCAGGATCTGGGTGGACAGGTGAGCTTTCTTGAGCCTCCTCAGGAAGTAAATGCGCTGCTGCGCCTTTTTGATCAGCTTGGAGGTGTTGAGGGACCAGGACAGATCCTCCGAGATGTGTACCCCGAGGAATTTGTAGTTGGAGACGCGCTCCACCTCAGTCCCGTTTATATGGATGGGGGTATGTCTGCCCCCTCTGATCTTCCTGAAGTCAACAATAATTTCCTTTGTCTTCTTGGAGTTGAGGATGAGGTTATTGTTGGCACACCAGGTTGTCAGGTGCTGGACCTCCTCCCTGTAGGCTGACTCGTCGTTGTCACTGATCAGTCCTACCACCGTGGTGTCGTCGGCAAATTTAATGATGGCGTTGGAGCCATTCTTAGGGATGCAGTCATGGGTGAAGAGGGAGTAGAGGAGAGGGCTGTGTTCAGTGTTATAGTGGAGGAGGTGAGGTTGTTGACCCTAACAGACTGTGGTCTGTTGGTGAGGAAATCCAGTGTCCAATTGCAGAGGGAGGTGGAGATGCCAAGTCTGCTGAGTTTGGTGATCAAGCTGGCGGGGATGACAGTGTTAAAGGCAGAGCTGAAATCAATGAACAGCATCCTGATGTAGTTGTTTATTGCTGTCCAGGTGGGTCAGGGCAGAGTGTTGGGCCGCCGATATGGCGTCCTCTGTAGACCTGTTGGTCCGGTAGGCAAATTGATGGGGGTCCAGTGTGGGGGGGAGGCTGGCTTTGAGGTGAGCCAAGATCAGCCGCTCAAAGCACTTTGCAATGACAGGGGTGAGTGCCAATGGGCGGAAATCATTGAGACTCCCTGTAGCTGATTGTTTGGGCACTGGCACAATGGTTGATGTCTTGAGGCAAGTGGGGACAACACCCTGGGCCAGTGAGAGATTGAAAATGTCAGTGAAGACCAGGGATAGTTGTGCAGCACATGTCCTGAGCACCCACCCGGGGATGCCATCGGGGCTGGCAGCTTTGTGCTCATTCACCTTGCTCAGTGCGTCTTGTACAGCAGAGGTGGAGAGACTGAGGGGTTGTTCATTCGGGGGTGGAGCAACTTTGATGGCTGGAGTTTTGTTGTCCCGGTCAAAGCGAGCATAGAAATGGTTTAGCTCGTCAGGAAGGGAGGCGTTGTCTGGGGGGGGGGGCGTGTTAACTTTCTGATAATCGGCAATGGATTTGATTCCTTGCCACATGCGCCTGGGGTCGGAGTTGTTTTGGAAATGCTCCTCAAACCGCCGTTTGTGATTGAGTTTAGCATTCCTAATTCCCTTTTTCAGATTGGCCCTGGATGAGCTGTATCCCTCAGCATGATGGAAGTATATTAAATTAGGAGAGGCATAGATCGGGTAGACTGTCAGAATCTATTTCCCAGGATGGAAAATTCAAATACTTGAAGGTGAGCGGGGAAAGCTTAAAGGTGTTGTGCGAGGGGTTGTTTTACACAGAGGATGATGAGTGCCTGGAACGCGCTGCCATGGATGACAATAGACAATAGGTGCAGGAGTAGGCCATTCAGCCCTTTGAGCCAGCACCGCCATTCAATGTGATCATGGCTGATCATCCCCAATCAGTACCCCGTTCCTGCCTTCTCCCCATATCCCTTGACTCCGCTATCTTTAAGAGCCCTATCTAGCAAAGATGGTGGTGGAGGCAGATACCATTGCAGCATTTTGGAGACTTTTGAATAGGCACATAGATATGCAGGGATATGGGTCATGTGCAGATAGATCAGAATTAGTCTTGGCATCATGTTTGCACAGATACTGAGGGCTGAAGAACCTGTTCTTGTACTGTACTGTTCAATGTTCTCCAGCTATGGTATCCTTTACCCTCAGTCTCTGTAACCCACTGAGTAACTGAGTTACGCGGTCACTCCTCACTGAAGGCTGACACTCTCAAAACCCATACTATGACTTCAACAACATCATTTTGACCTCAACGACCATTCCCATTCTGTAATTTACCTGTGTAGGAAGGAACTGCGGTTGCTGGTTTAAACTGAAGATAGACACAAAATGCTGGAGTAGCTCAGCGGGACAGGCATCATCTCTGGAGAGAAGGAATGGGTGACGTTTCAGCTAGAGACCCTCCTTCAGTCTGACGTCAGGGGAATGGGAGATACATAGATACGGATGTGTAAGGTGTGAATGCAGGACAAAAGGAATAGAGATTAAGGAAAATACAGAATAAATCATTGTTAACTGGGAGAATGTAACAGCAAACAGAAATAAAATGTCGTAGAGTCAGAGAGCAGGAGGAATCACAGGGGGGAAGCAGCGAGCCACCTTCTATTAAACAGGTATCTGCACCCATGAAAAGCTGTGTGAAATAGTTAGCCCTCTAAATCTTCCCCCTCTTAACTTAAACCCTGTGCCCTCTAGTTTTGATCTCCCCAATACTTGGGAAAAGGCTGTGACCATCCACATTATCTTTGCCTCTCATGGTTTTATTAAGTTTTGTAAAGTCACCTTTCAGCCTCCAATGATCCATGAAAATAATCCCCAGCCTCTCCCCATAGAGACAGTCACATGATTTCTGTGAAAAGCTAAGGGTGTGGTTGAGGTGAAACTGAAAACGCTGAAGCTCTCAATAAAACAAGGCACAACTTGGGCAAAGATCGCACTGACAACCTGAAGCAGCCACTCACCTGTCCGGGACACTGAAGGAAGGAGCTGGTAATCAGCCACTGTGCGTTTTGCTGTCTATTGGTCAGTGCTGTCTCTGGTGTTCAGTTCACTTGCCTTCCAATGTTATTTCTGGCAGAGTGTGAGCGGTGAAATCGTGTGATCGGAGCCACAGACACAACTTTCGTGAGAGGTAAGGACAAGAGAGGGAACGGAGACTGGCAGCAGCTGTGGGATTGCCACAACGGAGGTATAGAAGTATAGCCGTGTTGGGAGGGATTGTGCGATCAAAGTGATGCTGCTGAGGTCAAGGTGTGGGCTTGGGTGAGAATTGGTCTTCATCCATTCTCCCAAACTGTCCAAGTCGTTCTGCAGAGTACCTGCTTTCTCTACACTACCTGCACCTCCACCTATCTTTGCATCATCTGTAAACTTGGCCACAAAGCCTTCAATTCCCTCATCCAAATCATTGATATACAACTTGAAGAGTAACGGTCCCAGCACCGAGCCCTGAGGAACTCCGTTAGTCACTGACAGCCAACCAGAAAAAGCATCCTTTATTGCCAATCTTTGCCATCTGCCACCCAGCCAACCTGCTATCCATGCTCGTATCTTCCCTGTGATACCATCCTCTTTAGCAATCTCACTTGCAGCACCTATCAAAAGGCTTTTTGAAAATCCAGGTAAACCACATCCAGACTCTTCTTTGTCTATCCTGGAATTCTCTGAGGAAATATAACCTTATATGGTTATATTTCCTCAGAGAATTCCAAAAGGTTAGTCAGGCAAGATCTCCCTTTCACAAAATCATGTTGATTTCGGCCTATTTTATTGTGTGCTGATATGTACTCAGAAACCTCATCCTTTTGTAATGGACTTTAAAATTTTGGTAAAATTTTACCAATCATTGAAGTTAGGTTAACCAGCGTACAGTTTCCATTCTTCTGCTGCGATTCCTTGGGACATTAGAGTTACTCCAGCACTTTGTGTCAACGTTTACCTACAAGTAGCTGCTTCATGTCTATGATTTTATGTTTGCCTGGTGCTGTCTAAATATTTCATTACAGAACATACAAAAATCTAGTACAGGAATAGTCCAGTGTTTGGAATTAGCCTTCCCTCAACTCAGACTATCCTTATATGTTCCCACAACTACTTATAAACTTACTGAGATATGGCCACTAATGCCAAAGTGCTCATCAACTGATACTTCACCCATTTATCTGACCATTCCATAGGACTACGCCCAGCATGGCCCCATCCATAGGTGGACTATCTATCTTCTGGCACAAAAAGCTTTCTTGATACACTTTAAAAACTTTACCCTCTGTATTACTATCTCATGAAGATGATTCCACTTAATACTGGGGAAATGCAAATCCCCTATTATAGCCATATAACCATATATGGTTATAATATTATTCCAATACAATTTCTCTCTGCAATTTGCCTTGATATTTGCTCCTCTATCTTCTGCTAACTATTGGGAATCTACTCCTCTCCTTTTTTAGCCTCTACCCTCATTGTTGCATTTGAAGGGCCTGCTAAATCATTCTCCCTCATTAGTGCAATGATGATGCCCTTCACAAATAATGCAATGCTCTCTCCTCTTTTACACTGTCCATATCATGCCTGGAACTTCTATACCTTTTAACATTGAGTTGCTGGTCTTTCAACTATGTCTCAGTGATAGCAAAAATACCAAATACCCACATGCTGGTAGACAAAAATGCTGGAGAAACTCAGCGGGTGAGGCAGCATCTATGGAGCGAAGGAATATATGACGTTTCGGGTCGAGACCCTTCTTTTAGTCCTTCGCTGCAAAGATGCTGCCTCACCCACTGAGTTTCTCCAGCTTTTCTGTCCACCTTTGATTATTCCAGCAACTGCAGTTCATTCTTAAACATACCCTCATGCACATCAGCACTAATTTCATAGACAATCGACAATAGACAATAGGTGCAGGAGTAGGCCATTCGGCTCTTCGAGCCAGCACCGCCATTCACTGTAATCATGGCTTTAAGAGCTCTATCTAACTCTCTCTTGAACACATCCAGAGAATTGGCCTCCACTGTCTTCTGAGGCAGAGAATTTCACAGATTCACAACTGTCTGGGTGAAAACGTTTTCTCCTTATCTCCGTTCTAAATGGCCTACCCCTCATTCTTAAACTGTGGCCGTTGGTTCTGGACTCCCCCAACATCGGGAACTTGTTTCCTGCCTCGAGTGTGTCCAATCCACTTAATAATCTTATACGTTTCAATAAGATACCCTCTCATCCTTCTAAATTCCAGTGTATACAAACCCAGTCGTTCCATTCTTTCAACATTTGAAAGTCCCACCATCCTGGGAATTAACCTCATGAACCTACACTGCACTCCTTCAAGAGCAAGAATATCCTTCCTCAAATTTGGAGACCAAAACTGCACACAATACTCCAGGTGTTGTCTCACTAGGGCCCTGTACAACTGCAGAAGGACCTCTTTGCTCCTATACTCTTCTCTTGTTATGAAGGCCAACTTGCCATTCTTCACTGCCTGCTGTGCCTGCATGCTTACTTTCAGTGACTGCTGAACAAGGGCACCCAGATCGTGTCGTACTTTCCCTTTTCCTAACTTGACACCGTTCAGATAATAATCTGCCTTCCTGTTCTTGCCACCAAAGTGGATAGCCTCACATTTATCCACATTAAACTGCATCTGCAATGCATCTGCCCACTCACCCAACCTGTCCAAGTCATCCTGCATCCTTATTGCATCCTCCTCACAGTACACACTGCCACCCAGCTTTGTGTCATCTGCAAATTTGCTAATGTTAATCTTAAGGGCCTGTCCAATTTGGGCGACCTAATCTGCAGTTTAGAAGAGTTTGCCCAGGACTCAAACTCGCAGCATGGTTGCCACGAGGTCCTAGGAGATCCTATGAGGTGGCTGGAACTCTCTTTCATGCTCGAGGGAAGTTCCCGAATACTCGCAGCCTCAGCTAGGTCGCAGAAAATATTTCAGTATATTGAAAAAATTTCCGCAAGCAATATTTGGTCGGCATGGGTCTTTTTAACTCGTAGTGGAGTGGAGTGGGGTCGCTATTTACTTACATAGAAACATAGAAACATAGAAATTAGGTGCAGGAGTAGGCCATTCGGCCCTTCGAGCCTGCACCGCCATTCAATATGATCATGGCTGATCATCCAACTCAGTATCCCGTACCTGCCTTCTCTCCATACCCTCTGATCCCCTTAGCCACAAGGGCCACATCTAACTCCCTCTTAAATATAGCCAATGAACTGGCCTCGACTACCCTCTGTGACAGGGAGTTCCAGAGATTCACCACTCTCTGTGTGAAAAAAGTTCTTCTCATCTCGGTTTTAAAGGATTTCCCCCTTATCCTTAAGCTGTGACCCCTTGTTCTGGACTTCCCCAACATCGGGAGCAATCTTCCTGCATCTAGCCTGTCCAACCCCTTAAGAATTTTGTAAGTTTCTATAAGATCCCCTCTCAATCTCCTAAATTCTAGAGAGTATAAACCAAGTCTATCCAGTCTTTCTTCATAAGACAGTCCTGATATCCCAGGAATCAGTCTGGTGAACCTTCTCTGCACTCCCTCTATGGCAATAATGTCCTTCCTCAGAAGACCAAAACTGTACGCAATACTCCAGGTGTGGTCTCACCAAGACCCTGTACAACTGCAGTAGAACCTCCCTGCTCCTATACTCAAATCCTTTTGCTATGAAAGCTAACATACCATTCGCTTTCTTCACTGCCTGCTTACAGGCACTCGAGGGCAACTGTAGGCAATCTCCTTCACTGACTGGGCATTTTGATTGGTTCATTGGAGTTTCAGGACCTAGGAAGACCTACGGGTAATGTAAAATGCCCGCTAAACTTTATTAAACTACTTAAAAGTGTCTCCACTCCTTCTTCCCCCCTTCTCCCACCGTTCGCCCCGCCATCTCTCCCATTCTCTCCCCCTTCTCCCCCCCCCCCCCCCCAGTCTTTAAAAGGACTTACCGTAACTATGGCAGCCGTTTACCTTCCTCTTCATCATGCAGACAACGCTGCTCCGCTTTCCCTGACCCCCACCTTCGCAATGTGTTTGTGTGTGTGCGGTCGGTAGATGCAGATCTCGGTTTCAATGCGGCCGGTCGTTCCAGCTCAAGGTTTTCCAGAAGAGTGCCCTAGAGCTTGAAGGTCGAAGACACTCTTCTGGACTCGCAGATTAGGTTGCCCAAGTTGGACAGGCCCTTTAATCCCTTCAACTATGTTCCCCCAACGTGCGGTTGTGGGAGGGGGAGGCGGCATGCAGCATCACACACTCTAACTATCCCCCCCCCCCCCCGCACTCATGCTAATTACCCCCCTTGATATTATATAAATATTATTAATTTGCTCCTTTTACCCCATAACCACCCTATCTACTGACGCATAGCCCCCAACGCAGTCACATCTAGAGAGGGGGGGGGGGAGGGGGGCAGAGAGAGAAGGGGCCGAGACAGAGAGAGAGAGAGAGACACAGAGAGGGGGGCAAGAGGGATAGGGGGTGGAGAGGAGGAGAAGAGTGAGGGTGGGTGAGGGGAGAAAGGTGTGAGGGGGTGAGAGAGGGTGTGCTGAGAGGGGGAGAGGTGGGGAGCAGGGAGGGTGGAGGGTGGAAGGAAGAGGGTAGAGGGTGTGGAGGGGAGGGGCTTTAGGGGAGGGAGGGAGGATAGGGGAGGGGATGGAGGGGAGAGAGAGAGGGGGGAGGGGGGAGAGAGGGTGTGCTGAGAGGGGGTGAGGTGAGGGGAGGGGGAGAGGTGGGGAGCAGTGAGGGGGAGGGAGGGTGAAGGGAAGGGTATAGGAGTGTGTGGAGGGGAGGAGGTGTAGGGGAGGGACAGTGGGGAGGGGATGGAGGGGAGAAAAAGAGGGCACAGAGAGAGAGAGAGAGAGAGAGAGAGAGGGGGGAGAGGGAGAGGAGGGGGGGAGAGGAGATGAGAGGGGGAGAGGAGAGGGGGGAGAGGAAAGGGGGGAGAGGAGGGGGGTGAGGAGAGGCGGGAGGAGATGGGGGGGATAGGAGAGAGGGGGGAGACAGGCAGGGGGGAGAGGAGAGGGGAGGGGGAAAGAGAAGGGGGGACAGGAGGGGGGGAGAGGAGAGAGGAGAGAGGGGAGAGGAGAGAGAGGGGGGAGAGGAGAGGGGGGCGAGAAGAGGGGGAGGGAGAGGAGTGGGGGAGATGGGGATAGAGGTGGGGAGAGAGAGGAGGGGAGAGAGAGAGAAAGGGAGAGAGATGGGGAGAAAGAGAGAGGGATAGGGAGAGAGAGAGGTGCGGAGAGAGAGGAGGGGAGAGAGGGAGAGAGTGCCTTTTTTACTTCAACCCAAACCCCCCAAATAACCATTTGCAGGCAGTGCTTTTTTACTTCAAACTAACCATATTTTCATTTTCAAACCACATTGAGGGTACTCACAGCTATGTACACATTTGTTCAGTGTCATTCAGAGCTCAGAGTCACTGATCAGTTGCAGAGACTGATTGAGGCACACCACTTCCTGGTTTTATAGTCCCTCCCCCTCCCACCAGCAGGGGCAGCAGAGAGAATGGTGATTTTTTTTTAAACATTAATTTCTCTCTGATCTTCCATCGATGGGAAACATACTCTGGTCCAGGAAGGCAGACGTGGGCTCTGATCGAGGGGGCCAAAAATGACGGCCGTAGGTGGCGGCGTTCTCTCGGAAATCGCAGCACAGTGGGCCAAAAGCGATCAAGATCAGACTTTTAATAATATAGATAGGAGAAATATGTGGGAAGATTCTATTAAGTTTTATTTTGGAGTAGTGTAATCTGTGTAAGACTTTAAATTGTATTAAAGCATGTCTGGCATTTAACGAGCATTGATGTATATGTTGTAAATGTTCGTCCCAAATATCTTTAGTTATAGGATAACCTAATTCATTTTCCCATGTGTATCTATATGGTTCCATCGGTGGTACCTCATTGTTTAAGAGGGTGTTATAAATATAAGCTATTAATTTTTCAGTTAAGATGCTTATTCAAACATTCATCAAGGATTTCTGGTTCCCTAGCCCTATAAATTTGTGTATTAGATTTAACATAATCTCTAATTTGTAGATATTACTACTACTGTTAGGTGGCCTGCACACAACTCCCACTAGCGTTTTCTGCCCCTTAGTGTTTCGCAGCTCTACCCATATCGATTCCACATCCTCCAAGCTAATGTCCTTCCTTTCTATTGTGTTAATATCCTCTCTAACCAGCTTCACTACCCCACCTCCTTTTCCTTTCTGTCTATCCCTCCTGAATATTAAATATCCCTGGCTGTTCAGCTCCCAGCCATGGTCACCCTGGAGCCATGTCTCCGTGATCCCAACTATATCATAGTAATTAATAGCTATTTGCACCTTCAACTCATCCACCTTCATAATCCCCGTTGTTCAACTGCAATACTGGCACCTGATTTTACCATCTCCCTCTAAAATTGCAGATTAAAACTTGTCATATTATGGTCACAACCACCTAATGGTTTCTTTAATGTGATATAGTTGGGATCACGGAGACATGGCTCCAGGGTGACCAAGGCTGAGAGCTGAACATCCAGGGATATTCAGGGGTATGGAGAGAACGCAGGTACAGGATACTGAGTTGGATGATCAGCCATGATCATATTGAATGGCGGTGCAGGCTCGAAGGGCTGAATGGCCTACTCCTGCACCTATTTTCTATGTTTCTATGTTTACCTTGAGTTCCATTATCAAATCCGGTTCATTGCACAACACTAAATCCAGAATTGCCTTTTCCCTGGTAGGCTCCAGTACAAGCTGCTCTAAGAATCCATCTCAGAGGCATTCTACAAACTCCCTTTCTTGGGGTCCAACACCAACCTGATTTTCACAGTATACCTACATATTGCAATCTCCCATAACAACCGTAGCATTACATTTGTCACATGCCAATTTTAACTCCTGTTGCAACTTGCACCCTATATCCAGGCTACTGTTTGAGAGCCTGTAGATAACTCCCATTAGGGTCTTTTTGCCCTTACAATTTCTCAGTTCTATCCATACTGACTCTACATCTCCTGTTTCTATGTCACCCCACTGCAAGGAACTGAATTTTGTTCCTCACCAACAGAGCCACCTCAGCCCCTCTGCTCCCCTGTCTGTATTTTCGATATGACGCATATACCTGAATATTCAGTTCCCAGCGCTGATCTTCTTGCAACCATGTCTCTGTAATTCCCACAACATCATACCTACCAATCTCTAACTGAGCCTCAAGCTCATCCACTTTATTTCTTATACTTCGCGCATTCATATAACCCTTTTAATTTGGTATTCACCTCCCCTCCCACACCGATTCCTATTTCACCTGTCCTTATTCATTTATCCCTTCTTGAACTTTCCAACCCATTAATTCTGGAGACTTTCATAACTTTTCCGGTACTCTCTTCCCCTTTAACTCCATCCTTATACACACAAATTGTCGACTGCCATTGCTGTCCCACCATCATTCCTGCTAGGATCCTTTTCCAGTCGACCTTGGCCAGCTCCTCTCTCATGCCTTCATAGTCTCATTTGTTCAACTGCAACACTGATACTTCTGATTTAAACTTCTCCCTCTCAAATTGCAGATTAAAACTTATCATATTATGTTCACTACCTCCTGGTGGTTCCGTTTCCTTGAGTTGCCTTATTAAATATGGTTCATTAGACAACACTAAATCCAGAATTACCTTCCTTCTGGTAGGCTCCAGCACAAGCTGCTCTATGAATCCATCTTGGAGGCACTCTGCAAATTCCCTTTCTTGGAGTCCAGAACCAACCTGATTTTCCCAGTCTACCTGTTGAAATCTCCCATAACCACAGTGGCATTACCTTTGTTACATGCCAATTTTAACTCCTGCTGCAACTTGCACCCTATATCCAGGCTACTGTTTGGGGGCCTGTAGATAACTCCCATTAGTGGCTTCTTACGTTTACAATTCCTCAAATCTATCCACAGCGACTCTACATTGTCAGTCCCTATGTCACCTGTCGCAAGGGACTGAATTTCATCCCTCACCAACAGAGCTACCTCACCTCCTCTGCCCACCTGCCTGTCCTTTCTATAGGACATGTAACCCTGAATATTCAGTTCCCAGTCCCGATCCTCCTGCACCCATGTTTCTGTAATCCCCACAATGCCATAATCTACCAATCACTAATTGAGCCTCAAGCTCATCCGCTTTACTTCTTATACTTTGTGCATTCATATATAATACTTGTAATCCATTACTCACCTCACCTTTCACATCGATTCCTATTTCATTTGGCCATACTCTCCTATCCCTTCGTGAGCTTTCTGCCCCGTTAATACTGGTGTCTTTCTTAACTTTTCCTATACTCTCTTTCCCATTAATTCCATCCTTGTATTTCCAATTAATGCTAGAAACGCGTACTTTCCTACCTGTTAAAAAACGCCAAAATGTTGAATTTTTGCGCTGAAACAAATTGTGGGAGTCGGGGTAAGTGTGAGAGATACGTTCCCAACTTCAGCATTCCAAAAGTGAAGCGAAATGAAGGTCTAGAGAAGCGAGAACTGAAGGGACTACAGCAGCTAAAGTGCTTGGTAAACATAGAAACATAGAAACATAGAAAATAGGTGCAGGAGTAGGCCATTCGGCCCTTCGAGCCTGCACCGCCATTCGATATGATCATGGCTGATCATCCAACTCAGTATCCCATCCCTGCCTTCTCTCCATACCCCCTGATCCCTTTAGCCACAAGGGCCACATCTAAGTCCCTCTTAAAAATAGCCAATGAACTGGCATCAACTACCTTCTGTGGCAGAGAATTCCACAGATTCACCACTCTCTGTGTAAAAAATGATTTTCTCATCTCGGTCCTAAAAGACTTCCCTCTTATCCTTAAACTGTGACCCCTAGTTCTGGACTTTCCCAACATCGGGAATAATCTTCCTGCATCTAGCCTGTCCAACCCCTTAAGAATTTTATAAGTTTCTATAAGATCCCCCCTCAATCTTCTGAATTCCAGCTTGTACAAGCCGAGTAAACATTGAAAATATTGGGAATTATCGCGTTTGCTCCCCGCATTTCATCAAGTAAGGCATTATTTGTGTTTTTTCTTGATTCCTTTGGTATCTAAAAATTCTCAGAAGTCTTAAATCTGGCTGTAAATTTTTCTTCACATGCGTTTTCATTTTGTATGTAAAAACCCACGAGAACCATGGGCGATTAAAAAAAATTACAGCCAGATTTATCACTTCTGAAACTTTTTAGATGCCAAAGGGATCAAGAAAATACACAAATAATGCCTTACTTGATGAAATGCAGTGAGCAAACGGCCAATGTTCGCCAAGCACTCTGGCTGTTGTTGTCCCCTTCAGCTCCGTTTCTATCTACCGTCATTTCTCCTCACTTTTGGAATTCTGAAGTATGCTAAATGTCTCTCACGCTTATCCCGATTTCCATAATTATTTACAGCGCAAAAAATGACCATTTCAGCGGGTTTTAACAGGTCCGCTACGCTGGAAACAATGGTAAGTGCCTACCTGCAGTTCATCGCGTGTACTCCACTTGGAGTAGCGTAGCAACAGTACGGGTCATGGGTCGTGACCCGACTGCCGTGAAACCTCCCTATTGGTCTGTGTTACACTTATTCAGCGCTGTCTCTGGTGTTCAGTTCACTCACCTTCCAATGTTATTTCTGGCAGAGTGTGAGCGGTGAGATCGTGTGATCGGAGCCACAGACACAACTCTAGTGAGAGGTAAGGACAAGAGAGGGGACGGACACCGGCAGCAGCTGTGGGATTGCCACAACGGAGGTAAAGAAGGAGGGCCAGGTAGTGTGGGAGCGGCTGTGTTGGGAGGGATTGTGAAGTCAAACTGATTCTGCTGAGGATTAAACCCAAACAGAAACTTACTGAGATACGGCCACTAATGGCAATGTGCTCACCAACTGACATTCACCCATTTATCTGACCATTCCATAGGACTACGCCCAGCATGGCCCCATCCAAGGGTGGACTATATATCTTCTGGCACAAAAAAACATTCTTGGATACGCTTTAAAAACTCTACCCTCTGTAATTCTATCGCATGAAGATGATCCCACAATACTGGGAAAATTCAAATCCCCGATTATTCCAATACAATTTCTCTCTGCAATTTTCCTTGAAATTTGCTCCTCTATCTTCTGCTAAGTGTTGGGAATCTACTCCCCTTTTTTAACCTCTACCAATATTGTTGCATTTGAAGTGCCTGCTAAATTATCCTCCCTCATTAGTGCAATGATGATGTCCTTCACAAATAATGCAATGCTCTCTCCTGTTACACTGCCCTTGTCATGCCTGGAACTTCTATACCTTTTAACATTGAGTTGCTGGTCTTTCAACGATGTCTCGATATGTGAAAAGAAAGAGATTAGTTAAAACAAATGTAGGTCCCTTGCAGTCAGAAACAGGTGAGTTGATCATGGGGAACAAGGATATGGCGGACCAATTGAATAACTACTTTGGTTCCGTCTTCACTAATGAAGACATAAATGATCTGCCGGAAATAGCAGGGGACCGCGGGTCAAAGGAGTTGGAGGAATTGAGTGAAATCCAGGTTAGCCGTGAAGTGGTGTTGGGTAAATTAAATGGATTAAAGGCCGATAAATCCCCAGGGCCAGATAGGCTGCATCCCAGAGTACTTAAGGAAGTAGCTCCAGAAATAGTGGATGCATTAGTAATAATCTTTCAAAACTCTTTAGATTCTGGAGTAGTTCCTGAGGATTGGCGGGTAGCAAACGTAACCCCACTTTTTAAGAAGGGAGGGAGAGAGAAAACGGGGAATTACAGACCAGTTAGTCTAACATCGGTAGTGGGGAAACTGCTAGAGTCAGTTATTAAAGATGGGATAGCAGCACATTTGGAAAGTGGTGAAATCATTGGACAAAGTCAGCATGGATTTACAAAAGGTAAATCATGTCTGACGAATCTTATAGAATTTTTCGAGGATGTAACTAGTAGCGTGGATAGGGGAGAACCAGTGGATGTGGTGTATCTGGACTTCCAGAAGGCTTTCGACAAGGTCCCACATAAGAGATTAGTTTACAAACTTAAAGCACACGGCATTGGGGGTTCAGTATTGATGTGGATAGAGAACTGGCTGGCAAACAGGAAGCAAAGAGTAGGAGTAAACGGGTCCTTTTCACAATGGCAGGCAGTGACTAGTGGGGTACCGCAAGGCTCAGTGCTGGGACCCCAGCTATTTACAATATATATTAATGATCTGGATGAGGGAATTGAAGGCAATATCTCCAAGTTTGCGGATGACACTAAGCTGGGGGGCAGTGTTAGCTGTGAGGAGGATGCTAGGAGACTGCAAGGTGACTTGGATAGGCTGGGTGAGTGGGCAAATGTTTGGCAGATGCAGTATAATGTGGATAAATGTGAGGTTATCCATGTTGGTGGCAAAAACAGGAAAGCAGACTATTATCTAAATGGTGGCCGACTAGGAAAAGGGGAGATGCAGCGAGACCTGGGTGTCATGGTACACCAGTCATTGAAAGTGGGCATGCAGGTGCAGCAGGCAGTGAAGAAAGCGAATGGTATGTTAGCTTTCATAGCAAAAGGATTTGAGTATAGGAGCAGGGAGGTTCTACTGCAGTTGTACAGGGTCTTGGTGAGACCACACCTGGAGTATTGCGTACAGTTTTGGTTTCCAAATCTGAGGAAGGACATTATTGCCATAGAGGGAGTGCAGAGAAGGTTCACCAGACTGATTCCTGGGATGTCAGGACTGTCTTATGAAGAAAGACTGGATAGACTTGGTTTATACTCTCTAGAATTTAGGAGATTGAGAGGGGATCTTATAGAAACTTACAAAATTCTTAAGGGGTTGGACAGGCTAGATGCAGGAAGATTGCTCCCGATGTTGGGGAAGTCCAGGACAAGGGGTCACAGCTTAAGGATAAGGGGGAAATCCTTTAAAACCGAGATGAGAAGAACTTTTTTCACACAGAGAGTGGTGAATCTCTGGAACTCCCTGCCACAGAGGGTAGTCGAGGCCAGTTCATTGGCTATATTTAAGAGGAAGTTAGATGTGGCCCTTGTGGCTAAGGGGATCAGAGGGTATGGAGAGAAGGCAGGTACGGGATACTTAGTTGGATGATCAGCCATGATCATATTGAATGGCGGTGCAGGCTCGAAGGGCCGAATGGCCTACTCCTGCACCTAATTTCTATGTTTCTATGTTTCTATGTCTCAGTGATTGCAAAAATACCATATACCCACATGCTGATCAGCACTAAGTTCATCTGCTTTACTGGTCAGAATCTTTACAAAATAGATGTAATTTGACCTTCTCATCCTACCATGTACAACATCATTCCCATGTCTGTTCTACCTAATGACTGACCTAGTGTTTCTACAATTGACTGAAACTTACCCTCAATCACACATGTAGTCTAAGTCCCATTTCCCCAGACCAAATTAGTTTCAAACCTTCCCAACAATAAATAGGGGTAAAACTGCCAGCAAGAATATTGGACCTTGCCCCACTCAGGTGCAAACTGACCTGCTTGTATAGGCTGCACCCATTCCAGAAATGTCTATGTCCCAACATCCAAAGCCCTCCCTCCTACACTATCCCTTTGGCCACACATTCATCTGGCCTATCTTTGTATTCCTGTATTCAGGAGCTTGTGACACCAGAAACAATGCAAAGATTACAATCTTGAAGGTCCTGCTCATGATTCTGCTATGTAATGCATGGAAGGATACAAATCTAATGCGGGCAAATGGATTAATATATATGGGCAAAGATGTATGGACATGGTGGGCCAAAGAGCCTGCTTAGTGTCATACAGCACGGTAACAGACCCTTTAGGCAAGTCTGAAGAAGGGTCTCGACCCGAAACATCACCCATTCCTTCTCTCCAGAGATTCTGCCTGTCCCGCTGAGTTACTCCAGCTTTTTGTGTCTACCTTCAGCCCAATAAAGTAACAAGTAAAATGCATGAAGGGATGCCAGTGGATGTAGTGTGTCTAGACTTTCAGAAAGCCTTTGATAAGGTCCCACACGGGAGACTGGTGACTAAAATTAGAGCACATGGTATTGGGGGGTAGTGTGTTGACATGGATAGAAAATTGATTGGCAGACAGGAAGCGAAGAGTAGGCGTGAACAGGTCAGAAAATAAGGGGGCAGATTATTATCTCAATGGCGTTAGATTTGGCAAGGGGGAGGTGCAGCGAGACCTGGGCGTCCTTGTACACCAGTCACTTAAAGTTGGCGTCCAGGTACAGCAGGCAGTGAAGAAAGCTAATGGAATGTTGGCCTTCATAACAAGAGGATTTCAGTATAAGAGTAAAGAGGTTCTTCTGCAAATGTATAGGGCTCTGATGAGACCACATCTGGAGTATTGTGTCCAGTTTTGGTCTCCGAATTTGAGGAAGGACATCTTTGTGATTGAGGCAGTGCAGCGTAGGTTCACGAGATTGATCCCTGGGATGGCGGGACTGTCATATGAGAAAAGATTGAAAAGACTAGGCTTGTATTCACTGGAGTTTAGAAGGATGAGGTGGGGGGGGGGGGGTGTGGGCGGGGGGGGGGTCTTATAGAAACATATAAAATGATAAAAGGATTGGACAAGATAGATGCAGGAAAATGTTTCCCAATGTTGGACGAGTCCAGAACCAGGGGCCACAGTCTTAGAATAAAGGGGAAGCCATTTATGACTGAGGTGAGAAAAAACATTTTCACCCAGAGAGTTGTGAATTTGTGGAATTCCCTGCCACAGAGGGCAGTGGAGGCCAAGTCATTGGATGGGTTTAAGAGAGAGTTAGATAGAGCTATAGGGGCTAGTGGAATCAAGGGATGTGGGGAGAAGGCAGGCATGGGTTATTGATTGGGGACGATCAGCCATGATCACAATGAATGGCGGTGCTGGCTCGAAGGGCCGAATGGCTTCCTGCGGAATTGAATGCAACATTTTCAAGTTTGCAGATGACACGAAGCTGGGGGGCAGTGTTAGCTGTGAGGAGGATGCTAGGAGGCTGCAAGATGGCTTGGATAGGCTGGGTGATTGGGCAAATGCATGGCAGATGCAGTATAACGTGGTTAAATGTGAGGTTATCCACATTGATGGCAAAAACAGGAAAAACAGGCAAAAACAGACTATTACCTGAATGGTGGCCGATTAGGAAAAGGGGAGATGCAACGAGACCTGGGTGTCATGGTACACCAGTCATTGAAAGTAGGCATGCAGGTGCAGCAGACAGTGAAGAAAGCGAATGGTATGTTAGCATTCATAGCAAAAGGATTTGAGTACAGGGAGGTTCTACTCCAGTTGTACAGGGTCTTGGTGAGACCACTCCTGGAGTATTGTATGCAGTTTTGGTCTCCTAATCTGAGGAAGGACATTCTTGCCATAGATGGAGTACAGAGAAGGTTCACCAGACTGATTCCTGGAATGTCAGGACTTTCATATGAAGAAAGACTGGATAGACTCGGCTTGTACTCACTAGAATTTAGAAGATTGAGGGGGGATCTTATGGAAACGTACAAAATTCTTAAGGGGTTAGACAGGCTAGATGCAGGAAAATTGTTCCCGATGTCGGGGAAGTCCAGTACAAGGGGTCACAGTTTAAGAATAAAGGGGAAATCTTTTAGGACTGAGATGAGAAAAACATTTTTTACACAGAGAGTGGTGAATCTCTGGAATTCTCTGTCACAGAATGTAGTTGAGGCCAGTTCATTGGCTATATATTAAAGAGGGAGTTAGATGTGGCCCTTGTGGCTAAAGAGATCAGGGTATGGAGAGAAAGCAGTTACAGGATACTGAGTTGGATGATCAGCCATGATCATATTGAATGGCGGTGCAGGCTCGAAGGGCCGAATGGCCTACTCCTGCACCTATTTTCTATGTTTCTATCCCTTTAAACCTTTTCTATCCATGTACCTGTCCAAATGTATTTTTAATATTGTTATAGTACTTGCCCTAACTACCCCTTCTGGCAACACATTCCATGTTCTCACTACCCACTGAATGAAAAGTTGTCCATCAGGCTCCTATTAAATCTTTCCCCTCTCACCTTAAACCAAATAACTCTGGTTCTTGATTCCTTTACCCCGGGTAAAGACTCAGTGCATTCACACTATCCCCTCATGATTATATTTACCTCTATAAGATCACACCTCAGCCTCCTGCACTGCAAGGAATAGCGCCTTTTCTGTGCACCACCACTCTGTGTAACTGACAATTTCATCCTGTAGCCATTGATCCCTTATTTACATGTCATTGATAGTGACGCATATTACACCACTGACTGTTTATCCTCGCTGATGAGAATGTACTGCAACTACTTTGAGATATTCATGTACCTGTCACCAGGAGGACAACACAGAATTCAAGGGCCTTGTTCACCCAACTGCTCCCTTTACAATTGAGCCCCTATTTCCTGCAGGTCTGCTGATCTTTGTCCTCGCTCATTGTGCAGCTGAGCCAGTCTCAGTGCCACAAACATGCCCGTTTCTTCCCATCCCAAAGAGGCTGCCCCCAAACGTATCCAACATGGTCTACCTGTTTAACAGAGGGACGGTCTCCTGCAGCACCCACCTGTGCCCACTGATCCCTGGTGGGCACCCACTGCATTTCTACCCATTGTTTACAGGGTGACCAGCTCGCTCTACATGCCATCCACAATGTCCTCAGCACCATGGATGATCCTCAGTGAGACCATCTTCAGCTCCAGATTGAGGATGATCAGCCATGATCACATTGAATGGCGGTGCTGGCTCGAAGTGCTGAATGCCCTACTCCTGCACATATTGTCTATTGTCAGATGTACAGTACATTAGTCAGGAGCTGAAGCAGGACACACAAATCACAAATCTTATTTATTTTTTTGAAGACGTGACCAAAAAGATCGATGAGGGCAGAGCTGTAGACGTTGTGTACATGGATTTCAGTAAGGCATTCGATAAGATCTTGGTCAATTGGCCAGGTGGGCAGAGGAATGGTTGATGGAATTTAATATAGAGAAATGAGAGATGTTGCATTTTGGGAGGTCGAACAAGGGCAGGACCTACACAGTAAATGGTAGATCTCTGGGTAGTGTTGTAGAGCAGAGGGATCTAGGAGTGCAGGTTCCTTGAAGGTTGAGTCACAGGCAGATAAGGTGGTCAAATAGGCTTTTGGCACATTGGCCTTCATCAAAGTATTGAGTATAGAAGTTAGGAGGTCATGTTGCAGTTGTATAAGACGTTGCTGAGATGGAAAAGATTGAATAGGAATTTGAGGGGTAGCGTTTTTAGACAAATGGTGGTAAATCAACCGACTCCAACTGGTCCAGAACGCAGCCGCCCGACTCATTACCCACACCAAATCCTGGCATCACATCACTCCAGTCCTCAAACAACTTCACTGGCTTCCCATCTCCCACCGGATCAACTACAAAATCCTGATCCTCACCTACAAAGCCCTCCACCATCTGCCCCCCCCCCATATCTCACTGACCTCATCTCCCCCTACCAACCCTCACGGTCCCTCATATCCACATCAGCCGGTCTCCTCTCCATCCACAAGTCCAAACTCCGCAGTTTTGGGGACAGAGCCTTCTCCAGGGCAGCTCCCAGGCTCTGGAACTCCCTCCCCCAACTGATCCGCAATTCTGTGTCCCTCACCATCTTCCAGTCCTGCCTCAAGACCCATCTCTTCACCTCTGCCTATCCTTAGCCCCACGTCCCCTCCCTTTTCATCTGTGCATTAATTGCCTCATATTGTGTTTTGTATTGAATTCTGTCTTTACTTTGTGTACTAGTCATGTCTCTACTATTTATTTCATTCCCCTTACATGTTTTTCCTCTACCTGCTAAATTTTTGTAAGGTGTCCTTGAGACTCTTGAAAGGCGCCCATAAATAAAATTTATTATTATTATTATTATTAAATGTAGGGAAGAAGCTGCCAGAGGAGTTAATTGAGGCAGGGACTAACCCAACATTTAAGAAAGAGTTAGACAGGTACATGGATAGGACAGGTTTGGAGGAATATGGGACAAATGCTGGCAGTTGGGACTAGTGTAGCTGGGACATGTTGGCCGGTGTGGGCAAGTTGGGCTGAAGGGCCTGTTTACACGCAGTATCACTCGATGACCCTCGTGTGAGCAGGTCATAAGGTCATAAATTATAGGACCAGAAACAGACCATTCAGCCCATCAAGTTTACTCAGGCATTCAATCATGGCTAATCTATCTCTCCTTCCCAACCCCATTCTGCTGCCTTTGACACCCATACTAATCAACAATCTATCTAACCCTGTCAGAAAAATATACATTGACTTGGCCTCTACAGCCTTCTGTGGCAAAGAATTCCACAGATTCACCGTCCTCTGACTAAAGAAATTCCTCCTCATCTCCTTCCTAAAGGAACATCCTTTAATTCTGAGGCTATGACCTAGAATCTAAATGTACATCCTTTTATTCTGGGGCTATGGCCTCTGGTCCTAGATTCTCCCACTTGTGGAAACATCCTCTCCATATCCACTCTGTCCAAGCCTTTCACTATTCTGTATGTCCTCATTCTTCTAACCTCCAGCGAGTACAGGCCCATTGCTGGCAAACGCTCATCATAGGTTAACCTATCCATCCCTGGGATCATTCTTGTAAACCTGCTCTGGACCCTCTCCAGAGCTAGCACATCCTTCCTCAGATATGGTGCCCAGAACTGCTGACAATACTCCAAATGTGGCCTGACCAGTGCTTTATAGAACCTCGGCAGTACATCCCTGTTTTTGTATTCTAATGCGTTTGCCTTCCTTACTACTAATTCCACTTGCAAATTAATGTTTTGGGAATCCTGCACCAGCACTCCCAAGTCCCTTTATACCTCTAATTTCTGGATTATCACCCCTTTTAGAAAATAGACTACGCCTTTATTCCTACTACTAAAATGCACGATTCCACACTTTGCTACACTATATTCCATCTTCCACTTCTCTACCCACTCTCCCAACCTGTCCAAGTCCTTCTGCAGGGTCCCTGCTTTCTCTACACTACCTGCCCCTCCACCTATCCTCATATAATCTGCAAACTAGGCCACAAAGCCTTCAATCACCTCGTCCAAATCATTAATATAAAACGCGAAGAGTAACATCTCCAACATCAAGCCCTGTGGAATGTTGGCCCAACTTGCTCACACTGGCCAACAATGTCCCAGCTACACTAGTCCCACCCGCCTGCGCTTGGTCCATATCCCTCAAAACTTGTCCGATCCATGTACCCATTTAATTGTTTCCTAAATGATGAGATAGTCCCAGCCTCAACTACCTCCTCTGGCAGCTTGTTCCATACGCCCACCACCCTTTGTATGAAAAAGTTACCCTTCAGATTCCTATTAAATCTTATCCCCTTCGCCTTGACTCTATGTCCTCTGGTTCTCTGGGCAAGAGACTGTGTGCATCTATTCCTCTCATGATTCTATGCACCTTTATAAAATCACCCCTCATCTTCCTGCACTCCAAGGAATAGAGATCCAGCCTACTCAACCTCTCCCTATAGCTCACACCTCCTAGATCCCTCTGCTCTACAACACTCCCAAA
Source organism: Amblyraja radiata (assembly GCF_010909765.2). NCBI lineage: Eukaryota > Metazoa > Chordata > Chondrichthyes > Rajiformes > Rajidae > Amblyraja > Amblyraja radiata. The sequence continues at coordinate 187,033,562 of NC_045956.1, forward strand.
GGCCTACCTGTGCAGGTCCTACCCTTGTTAGATGTCCCAAAATACAACATCTTTCCTAACCTTAGAACATCTAAGACGTTCTGCAGAGTTATTGCTTCCTCTACACTGCCTGCCCCTTCACCTATCTTAGCATCATCTGAAAACTTGGCCACAAAGCCTTCAATTCCCTTATCCTAATCATTAATATACAACATGAAGAGAAGCGGCCCCAGCACTGACCCTTGCGGAACTCCACTAGTCTCTGGCAGCCAACCTGAAAAAGCACCTTTTATTGCAACTCTTTGCGCTCTGCCATCCAGCCAACCTGTTAGCCATGCTAGTATCTTCCATTTAATATCGTGGGCTCTTGCCTTCCCAAGCAGCCTGACGTGTGGCACCTTATTGGCCTTCTGAAAATCTAGGTAAACAACATCTACAGCCTCCCCTCTGTCTGTCCTGCTATTAGCTTCCTCAAAGAACTCCAGCAGATTTGTCAGGCAAGATCTTCCCTTCACAAAACCATGCTGACTTCGGCCTATTTTATCGTGAACTTCTAAGTACTGCGTAACCCCATCCTTTATAATCTATATTATTATAAAACTCTGATCTTGGACGTTTACGTATTTGTTTGTTTGCTTGTGTGTTTGATTGTGTCTATTTCAGTGATTCACATCTCCTCGAAAACCCAACGCACTAACGGTGAAAATACATATTCCGGTAGAGATTTACCTCATGATCTCAAAAATCGCCTCATCTGAAAATTTGATTCATTATTTCCCGACTTATTTCTTCAAATTGTTCACAAATCTGAGATCTTTTTTAAATCTAATGAGCTGGATGATGTCACAATGCCTCTGCTCCTTGCAGAGTTTTCAAAATGCAGCCTGCTGGGCACTGTTTTTGCACGCGCTGCGAGTTACGTTAACACCCCCCCCCACCCCTGGTTGTACAAAAGATGCAGAAAGTACGAGCAAGTGAGCTCTGTTCTGCAAATCCCAAGGGCTTCCACAGGTCGACGCACACTAGCGCCTCGGCTTGGCTTTCCCGAGAACTCCCGAGAGCTGCCGAGAGCTTGAGTCGACGCACAACACGACACACGCTAGCGCCCCGTCTCGGGTTTCCCGAGAGCATCCGAGCGCTTCCGAGGTCGACGGATGACACATGTTAGCGCCTCGGATCGGCTTTCCCAACAACTCTCGAGAGCTGCCGTGAGCTTTGTTATAGAGTCGGGCCCTGTACTAGAGTTCTCTCTTTGTCTCTCCCCGGGCTCTCTACGCTTTTTGCAGCCCGCTCGCTAGCCCGACTCCTCTCCCCCTCCCCCTTCCTCCTCTCCCCCCTCCTCCCCTCCCCTCTCCCCTCCCATATCCTCCCCCCTCCTCTACCCCCTCCTCTCCCCTCTACTCTCTCCCCTCTACTCTCTCCCCCTCCCTACTCGCCTCCACCCCCTCTCTCCCCCCTCTCTATTGCCCCTCTCTCCCCCTCCTCTCTCTCCCTCCCCCCTCTGCCCTCCATCCCCTTCCTTTCATAGTGTGAGATTCAAAATCACAAACGCTTTAGAGACAAATTCAGGCAAAGAAGTTTATTTATTAAGTTCAGATTCTGCAGAATAGGTGCCTCTCCTCTGTTGTCCCCTAGAGGCACACCGAGGATCGGGATGTCTTCAATCTTTATACATTTCATTTCACTATTATCACACCCTCATCCCTCCCCATTGAGCTTCTCCCAATTCATAACATAAAGCCCAGATTCCCACGAGAACGTCAAAGACACCTCCCCTATCATGCATCGCATGTGCATTTAAATTAGGCATCTTGTCATATTGGGCGTGAGTTAATATTCATGTAATCTCATCAAGCATGCGTAGTTGAGCGTGACCTCGTGTCCATCTTGCCTTTGTTCTATTTTCCTTTAAAACTCCTGCTGAAGTCTTTCTGTTGCTACTTTTTATCTAGAATTTCTCTCTGTTCTTTATATCGTTACTTTCTATTCTACTAGCAGTCTGGCTTCTGCTGACATCTTATTTCTTTCTAAGTTATATTTTTCTATCCCTATTCTAAATCAACCATGTCTATTAACTCTTTCCTCACAATCCATCCTTTTCTTTTTGCTACGCACCCTTGATTTATACTATCTCCTCCTTTTCTAATGCTAGCAGCAGATTCTTCACCTCCCTATACCCCTCTCGTTGGTCATACTGTGTTCTGAAGGCCATTATGGTGGCAGCATTGTTCTTTGTCAGGGCTGTTTCTATCAATCGCTGAGCCAATCCCCGTACGCAGGGAATGATACAACATCCGAACAAACACAGTAACCCCACCATGACTATCACTGATGTTAGGGCTGATGTAAAGATGTGCTTCCATTTCCCAAATCAGGAGTCTAGAAACCCGGTCCAGGAGGTGTCTACTCCAGAGTTCTCAGCCAATTCGATAGACAGAGAGGTGAGACCTGCTAGGGCTCTTGACACTGACCCATCCGGAGCAGTGTTGTTGGGGATGAATGTGTAACATTGTTCGCCAAACATTACACACACCCCTCCCTTCTCAGCCAGTAGCATGTCCAAGGCCATGCGGTTTTGCCAGGCCATTTGGCTGGTAGCTGTCAGTTGTTCCGCTAATCCTTCAACTGCATCTCGAGTGTAATTTATAAAGCGTTGTTGATTGTAGTATAAGTAGTTGATCCAGTCCACATTTTTATTAATTGTGGACCACCAGAAGAGTATGGACTCAAAGCCCGCAGCTATCTGATTTCTGGCTTTAAATTCATGGGGTACCCCTCTTGGCACCCCTATCGCATCTATATAGATGTGTGTGTCGAATGATCCTCTCACCTTTCTCTTTTGTCGTCGGCTTCCTTTATCGAGTTCTACAGCATGTTCTACTGCTATGGTGAAGGGCATCATCAGTTGTATGAGGGTACAGGTTCCCATCCATGACCCCGGTAACCGGGGCCACAGGGTATTCTCCCCGCACCACCACCAGACATCGGCTCTACTGACTATCTGCTTTTTCAGCCAGGAGCTATTGAACAATGGCCCCTGTTCCTCAGCCGTTATGTTATACGTCTGATTGCAGTTGAGCACCTCCCCCATGTCCTGTCCCTCTGGGTTATTTCTTGTATAGCACTCAAACCCTCCTCCCCAAAAGGAATGGTAAATGGAGGAGGTCGAGGGTCTTCCCTTCGGCCCTTCGTATTGTTGTTGCTGGTCGGAAATAGGTAATGATAACTCTGGCATATCGCATTCTTTGGTAAGAGGGGATTTGTGAATAGCTGTACATGTCATAGCCCTAGGTGTTCTATCCCAATTCAGGGGAAATGGTACTGGGACCAGCTGAGGCCTAGCTCCGGCGCAGACGTAACAATTGGTTCGTTGCATACTTCTGGCCGTGTACATCATCCAGGCAAGCCAGGTGTTGGCTCCTTTTCCCCCTGTCGGTATTCCCTTCTCATATAACTGCCTTAATCCTGTTTCTCCTGCTACTATCATTATCTTCAGATCCTTAGACTCATTTTCCCTGATGACATTGCTGACTACTGGTGGTGCTGGTGTTGCCCCGGGATCCCTATTCTGACTGTCATCTATCTTGAACACCTCTCCCCTATCCTCGTATCTTCCCATCTTCCCATCTTGCTTTACTTCTATCTCAAACTTCAGACATGCGTCCTTCCCTGTTTTATCTGCACATATCCAATACCTACCACTTTCCTGTATTTGAACACTCTGTATGCACACATATACGCGTCCTGACAATTTCTCGTTCGGGTTTTGATATACTCTCCAACTATCAGTTTGATAGGTGGTCCGATGCCACCCATATTTTGATGAAGTAAACACCGCGTGCCAATATTTACAGGGATGGGTGCATACATACATTCTATAGCCGCACCACCATTTTCCTTTACATACATCAAATGGGATGGTGGTGGACCTTCTATTCTGTGTTATTGTGATTTTTATGCATGTTACATTACTTACAAGTTGGGTAATCACCCAACACACGACCCACCAACACAAAATCTTCATTTTTCCTGCGATTTCTTGGTAAATATTAAAGTCAATGGTTCCTCTCCTTTGCGCACAGTCCACGGGCTGATATTGTCTGGTGGGGCCTCCACAGGACCCTTAACTCGACTTGCGTGTGTCCACCCTTTCTCTTTTGTTCGTACTGCTGTCTCGGTGATTAGTAACACCAGGGAGGGTCCAGTCCACTTAGCTTGCAGCTTTTCTTCTTTCCACGTTTTTATTAATACCCAGTCTCCAGCCTTGACTGAGTGAATCGGGAAGTCCAGTGGTGGGCTCTGGGCCAGCAATCCTTTAATTTTTAGTTCTGCAAGAGATTGGGACACTGCCAGTAAATAGTTCCTCAGGAACACATCGTTCCCTTGCATTGTTGGGACTCCTTCTATCTTCCCTAAGTATGGGAGCCCGAATAACATTTCATATGGTGATATCCCTATGTCTTTTCGAGGTGCCGTTCGGATTCTCAACAGGGCTATCGGGAGGCACTTAGCCCAGGGGAGTCTCGTTTCCTCTATCAACTTTGTGATTTGGGTCTTTTAGGTGCCATTCATTCTTTCCACCTTTCCTGAGCTCTGGGGATGCCATGGTGTATGCAATTTCCATTCTATTCCCAGTGCTTCACATATCATTTCATGTGTTTTGGAGGAAAAATGGTTCCCTCTATTGTTTCCACAATCCCATATCTGGGTATAATTTGTTCTAATAATATCTTGGCTACCGCCTGTGAGGTGGCAGTTGCCGTGGGGAATGCCTCTACCCATCTGGTGAAATGGTCCACTACCACTAACAGGTACTTCCATGTTCGTACCCGGGGCAGCTCGGTAAAATCTATCTGTATTCTTTGGAAGGGCCTAACTGCTAATGGTTGTCCTCCTCCTGGGACTGCTCTCATGATTTTCTTGTTCATTCGCTGACATATTACACAGCCCCTTATGACTTGTTTGGCCATGGTAAACATCCCACGGCAAGCGTAGGTTCTGAGAAGGGTGTCACAGAGGGCTTGTGTTCCCCAATGGCTTTGTCCATGTAATCTCCCTAATAACTCCCTCATTATTTCTTTGTTCAATAGCTGCTTTCCATTTGGTGTCCACCATTTCCCATTTGAAGTACACTGAGCCCCCATTTCTTTCATGTTTTCCTGTTCTTTCTCACTAAAGATAGGTATCTTTTCCTCTGGTTCCCTTAAAGGTATTAGTGACTTCATTTCTACCATCTGTTCTGTGGCTGCTCTTTTTGCAACCTCATCCACTGCCCTATTTCCTCTAGTCTCCAGTGTGTTACCCTTTTGATGCCTTGCCACATGTGCTATGGCTATTCGTTCTGTTTTTTGCAAGGCTTCCAGTGTCTGTCCTACCAATTGCTCATGCGCTAATTCTTTCCCTCGAGTTGTTATCATTCCTCGCTCTTTCCAGATCTTCCCAAAGGTGTGTACTACTCCAAAAGCGTATTTTGAATCGGTATATACTGTTCCTTCCATCCCCTCCAATAATTCCAAAGCTCTCATTAATGCATATAATTCACAAGATTGAGCTGACCAACTACCAGGCAGCCTGCCGCTTTCAATTTCCTCCATAGTTTCCCCGTTCACTATACCGTACCCACTATGTCTTTTTCCATCTATGCACCTGGAGGATCCATCTATAAACCACCGGCTGCCCTCAACCAGAGGTTGCTCTTCTAAGTCTTCTCTACTTTTTGTCTGTAAATCTATTATTTCACTACAGCAGTGTACTGGGCCCTCTTCCTTGTCACCCTGTTTCTCTGCTGGATACAGGAATTGGGACGGGTTAAGGTTCTTATCCGTAATTATCATCAAATCGTCTTTTTCCATCAGGATGGCCTCATACTTTAAAAGTCTAGAGTCTGTTAACCATCTGTTGGATTTCTGAGTGAGTATGGTTCTTACTGTGTGTGGTGTAGAAACAACCAGGGTGCCTGCAAAGGTTAATTTCCTACTCTCTTCCACCAATATTGCGGTAGCTGCTACCGCTTGTATGCATCCCGGCCATCCCCTGGAGACTGGATCTAATATTTTCGAGAGGAAGGCCACTGGCTGTCGATTTCCCACTCTTTTCTGGGTAAGTACCCCTAGTGCCACCCCCTTGTCTGAATTTACAAACAGGTGGAAAGGTTGTTCTACTGAGGGCAGAGCCAACACGGGAGCAGTAATCAAACTGTTCTTTAATTTCCCAAATTCCACCTCCTGTTCTGGGGTCCACTGAACTTTGTCTTTTTCTTCTCCCAATTTATCATACAGGAATTTTACTTGTCTGGAGTAATCATCTATCCACAGTCGACAGTACCCTATCAATCCCAGGAATTTTCGGTTCTCTTTCTTATTCTTTGGTAGTGGTACTCCCGTGATCCCAGCTATCCTTTCGGGGTTTATTCGTCTCTTTCCTCCACTTATCAGATGTCCCATATATTTTACCTCTTGTTTCACAAATTGAAGCTTGTTACGGGACACTCTTAACCCCTTCCTTCCCAAGAAGTTTAACAGGCTTATCGTGGCGTCCCTTACTTCCTCTTCTCTCTCTACTGACAAAAGGAGGTCATCCACATACTGTAATAGTTGCGTTTCCCCGTGACTTGAGAAATCCTCCAATACCTGCTCTAAAATTTGGCCGAATAAATTTGGTGATTCTGTAAAACCTTGAGGGAGCACCGCCCACAGGAATTGTTGCTTTCGCCCGGTTTTTAGGTTTGCCCACTCAAAGGCGAATAAGTCTCTACTCTCTGTTGCCAGCGGACAGCTCCAGAAGGCACCCTTTAAATCTACCACACTAAACCATTTGTGGCTTGGGGGTATCCGTCCCATGATGGTGTAAGTTTTAGGCACTACCGGGTGTCGGGCTTGGACCACCTTGTTCAGTTCCCTCAAGTCCTGTACGAGTCTAAACGTCCCGTCGGTCTTTCTGACTGGTAGGATCGGAGTATTGTAGGGGAACATACATGGTTCCAATAACCCGTCCTCTAATAAATTCTCAATGATTGGTTGTAAGCCTTTTCGTCCCTCGGTCGAAATGAGGTACTGTCTTACTCGTACTGTGTCTGCAACATCTTTTAATGCTATTTGAAGAGGGGGTATTTGCAAACCTCCTCTGTTTCCTTCCTTGGCCCATACTTGATCATTAATTCTTTGCTCATCCACCTCTCTTAGAGCATACAGCTGAACCACTATTCTTCCTTCTATCGGTGCTGTACCTATTCCCAATTGTATTTGTAAATCCCTGCCCATTAAATTTACACCAGCCTGAGGGACTAAGATCAGGTCCTCTACTGCCTCCCGGTGTTCATACCTTACATTTACTCCTCCTATCTCGGGAGCTACCATCACAGTTCACCCAACCCCGGTAATGTTTATTCTCTCTTGTCCTGCCTCCACACCTGCGGGTACTTTGATTACACTTGATCGCTCCGCTCCTGAATCTACCATAAACACCATATCCTCTCCCTGGGGTCCTATCTTTAAATTTACCAGAGGTTCCCTTCTGTAGCCCCCTAACCCCACGGACGGGAACCCCTGACCCCCCTATTCATTTTCCATCATACTGTACATGCGGAACTCCGCTACAAGCTCAGGGCATTCCCTTTGTATGTGTCCTCCTTTGTTACAATAATAACATCTTATTGGTCCCATCCTCCAACGTGGTTCCGTATTTGTCTCTTCCCGACCCCTGCCGTATCCTTCTCCCTCTCTTCTGCCATACCCTTCTCTCTCTCTTCTACCATATCCTCTTCTACCTCTACCTCGGGAGTAATTCCATCTCCATCCTGTACCTACCTGTTCCTTAACATCTACCACACGCTTTACAGCCTGCATCATAATCAGTGCCTTCCCCTTCTGTTTTATCTCATCTCTCCGCACGTACACTTTCTGGGCCTCTGTAAGCAACTGAGATAGTGGTTTCTCATTCCAGTCATCCATCTTTTCTAATTTCTTCCTCACATCAGACCAGGATTTGGTCACGAAATTGGCCCTAAGCAATTGTTGTCCTGCCTGAGTCCGGGTCTATTCCGGAATACTGTTGCATGTTCTTCCTGAGTCTATGAAGGAACACTGTCGGGGCCTCATCTTTCTGCTGTCCATTCTCAAATGCTCGTTCGAAATTCTGTCCTTTGGGTACTGCCTCTCTTATCCCTTTTATAATTATATCCCGCAGGTCCTTCATATTCCCTCGTCCCGCTGCTGTTCCCTTGTCCCAATCTGGCTCTTGTATTGGGAACTTATCTGCTGCCCTGGCGGGTTCTCCTGTTTCCACTTTTTCATTGCTGCTGCCCTAATCATTTGCCTCTCCTCTGGTGTGAAGAGATTCCCCATAATGGCCATCAACTCCTCCCATGTATAAGTGTTTGGCCCAAGGAATTGATCTAACTGCTCTGCCAGACCTAAAGGATCCCCTAGGAGGCTTTTCATGTCTTTCTTGAAATTCCTTACTTCTGTACTAGTTAAGGGGACATTAACAAACCCCATTCCCCCTTGGGGTCCTCCCATGGGTACCTCTCTTAGGGGTCTAATTTTTACCGATCTTGTTTTTACTCTGTCTGACCTTCTGACTCCCTCTCCTGGTGACGGGGGATTTAATTAATCTACCCCGACCGCCTCCTGTCTCTTTATTCCCTTTTCTTCCTCACTCCTGGGGTCCGGTAGGTCACTGTCGGTGTCATCACTGTCAGTAACATCATCATTAAATTCTTGTTTTACCCTGACCTTTCTATTTACCACCAGAGTGGACCCGGGTGTCACCTCTTCCACTCCCGTCGCCACGAGTGGGGGCGGGGGTTGAATTGGCGGTGCTACTTCGGGTGATGGATGTACATAGGGAGGAGCTAGGTTCTCCTGTGAATTCCATGAGGGTGAAGAGGAACTTGACTGTTCAACCTCTTCTTTTAATTTCAACAGATTATGTAAGGTTTCCCATACCGCGGCATACATGGTTTCTTCTATCATTGGATTGGGTTTATTTTTCACATATACATTCAATGCCTGCTGTACCCAATCCTCATCTGACCCATCCTCTGGCCACCAGACCGAAGCTCCTTTTATCGGGTGTTTTGGCCATTCAAAATAACAATACCTTATCATTGTTGTCTTCTCCAACCCCTGAGTATTTCCTGCCCCCCAGCGGTTCAGCATTCGCCCCCAACGAACTATTAGGCAGAATGCGGGGATTTGGCTTACGGCCTTTCCCCTCCCTTTCAGATTTTTCATTTACATTTCCCATTCTCTCGATCGGAATTCCTCTCCGATCTCTTATCAAATCGCCCAGGTAATACTATAATAGTCAAAGTTTCCTACCGGGGTCTATGCACAGAATCACTCGATTTTCGCAATCTCCAACCACTCTCACTTCTTTGCCGAGTCTCTGTTTGGTCCGGACATCACGCGCTCAAACGTACTGACGGCAAGCAAGGAGTCTGAGACCGCTTAACTCAGCAGGGTGCACCTTCCCTTCGTCCGTCTACTCCCGTCAGCTGGCCGGAGTGATTAAATCCCGGAGCCGAGCCCCCAAAGTTGTGAGATTCAAAATCACAAACGCTTTAGAGACAAATTCAGGCAAAGAAGTTTCTTTATTAAGTTCATATTCTGCAGAATAGGTGCCTCTCCTCTGCTGTCCCCTAGAGGCACATCGAGGATCGGGATGTCTTCTATCTTTATACATTTCATTTCACTATTATCACACCCTCATCCCTCCCCATTGAGCTTCTTCCAATCATAACATAAAGCCCAGATTCCCACGAGAACGTCAAAGACACCTCCCCTATCATGCATCGCATGTGCATTTAAATTAGGCATCTTGTCATATTGGGCGTGAGTTCATATTCATGTAATCTCATCAAGCATGCGTAGTTGAGCGTGACCTCGTGTCCTTCTTGCCTTTGTTCTATTTTCCTTTAAAACTCCTGCTGAAGTCATTCTATTGCTACTTTTTATCTAGAATTTCTCTCTGTTTTTATATCGTTACTTTCTATTCTACTAGCAGTCTGGCTTCTGCTGACATCTTATTTCTTTCTAAGTTATATTTTTCTATCCCTAGTCTAAATCAACCATGTCTATAAACTCTTTCCTCACAATAGAAACATAGAAACATAGAAAATAGGTGCAGGAGTAGGCCATTCGGCCCTTCGAGCCTGCACCGCCATTCGATATGATCATGGCTGATCATACAACTCAGTATCCCATCCCTGCCTTCTCTCCATACCCCGTGATCCCTTTAGGCACAAGGGCCACATCTAACTCCCTCTTAAATATAGCCAATGAACTGGCCTCAACTACCTTCTGTGGCAGAGAATTCCACAGATTCATCACTCTCTGTGTAAAAAATGATTTTCTCATCTCGTTCCTAAAAGACTTCCCTCTTATCCTTAAACTGTGACCCCTAGTTCTGGACTTCCCCAACATCGGGAATAATCTTCCTGCATCTAGCCTGTCCAACCCCTTAAGAATTTTGTAAGTTTCTATAAGATCCCCCCCTCAATCTTCCAAATTCCCGAGAGTACAAGCCGAGTCTATCCAGTCTTTCTTCATATGAAAGTCCTGACATCCCAGGAATCAGTCTGATAAACCTTCTCTGTACTCCCTCTATGGCAAAAATGTCCTCAGATTTGGAGACCAAAACTGTACATAATACTCCAGGTGTGGTCTCACCAATACCCTAGAAGAGAACCTCCCTGCTCCTATACTCAAATCCCTTTGCTATGAATGCTAACATACCATTCGCTTTCTTCGCTGCCTGCTGCACCTGCATGCCTGGTGTACCATGACACCCAGGTCTCGTTGCATCTCCCCTTTTCCTAATCGGTAACCATTTAGATAATAGTCTACTTTACTGTTTTTGCCACCAAAGTGGATAACCTCGCATTTATCCACATTATACTGCATCTGCCATGCATTTGCCCACTCACCCAGCCTATCCAAGTCACCTTGCAGCTTCTTAGCATCCTCCTCACAGCTAACACTGCCCCCCAGCTTCGTGTCATCCGCAAACTTGGAGATATCGCATTCAATTATTTCGTCCAAATCATTAATATATATTGTAAATAGCTGGGGACTCAGCAGTGAGCCTTGCGGTACCCCACTAGTCACTGCCTGCCATTCTGAAAAGGACTTGTTTATTCCTACCCTTTGCTTCCTGTTTGACAGCCAGTTCTCTATCCACATCAATACTGTACCCCCAATACTGTGTGCTTCAAGTTTGTATACTAATCTCTTATGTGGGACCTTGTCGAAAGCCTTCTGAAAGTCCAGATATAACACATCCACTGTTTCTCCCTTATCCACTCTACTAGTTACACCCTCGAAAAATTCTATAAGATTCGTCAGACATGATTTACCTTTCGTAAATCCATGCTGGCTTTGTCCAATGATTTCACAACTTTCCAAATGTGCTGCTATCCCATCTTTAATAACTGACTCAAGCAGCTTCCCCACTACTGATGTTAGACTAACTGGTCTGTAATTCCCCGTTTTGTCTCTCCCTCCCTTTTTAAAAAGTGGGGTTACATTAGCTACCCTCCAATCCTCAGGAGCTATTCCAGAATCTAAATAGTTTTGAAAAATTATCACTAATGCATCCACTACTTCCTTAAGTACTCTGGGATGCAGCCTATCCAGCCCTGGGGATTTATTGGCCTTTAATCCATTCAATTTACCTAACACCACTTCCCGGCTAACCTGGATTTCATCCAGTTCCTCCATCTCATTTGACCCCTGTTATTTCCGGCAGATTATTTATGTCTTCCTTAGTGAAGACGGAACCAAAGTAGTTATTCAATTGGTCTGCCATCACCTTGTTCCCCATGATCAATTCACCTGTTTCTGACTGCAAGGGACCTACATTTGTTTTAACTAATCTCTTTCTCTTCACATATCTATAAAAACTTTTGCAGTCTGTTTTTATGTTCCCTGCCAGTTTTCTTTCATAATCTATTTTCCCTTTCCTAATTAAGCCCTTTGTCCTCCTCTGCTGGACTCTGAATTTCTCCCAGTCCTCTGGTAGGCTGCTTTCTCTGGCTAATTTGTACGCTTCATCTTTTGTTTTTATACTATCCCTGATTTCCCTTGTTATCCACGGATGTACTACCTTCCCTGATTTATTCTTTTGCCAAACAGGGATGAACAATTGTTGTAGTTCATCCATGCAGTCTTTAAATGCCTTCCATTGCATATCCACCGTCAACCCTTTAAGAATCAATTGCCAGTCAATCTTGGCCAATTCACGTCTCATACCCTCAAAGTTACCTTTCTTTAAGTTCAGATCCCTTGTTTCTGAATTAACAATGTCACTCTCCATCCTAATGAAGAACTCAACCATATTATGGTCACTCTTGCCCAAGGGGCCACGCACAACAAAACTGCTAACTAACCCTTCCTTATTACTCAATATCCAGTCTAGAATAGCCTGCTTTCTCTTTGGTTCCTCTACATGTTGGTTTAGAAAACTATCCCGCATACATTCCAAGAAATCCTCTTCCTCAGCACCCCTGCCAATTTGATTCACCCAATCTATATGTAGATTGAAGTCACCCATTATAACTGTTTTACCTTTGTTGCACGCATTTCTAATTTCCTGTTTGATGCCATCCCCAACTCCACTACTACTGTTAGGTGGCCTGTACACAACTCCCACTAGCGTTTTCTGCCCCTTAGTGTTTCGCAGCTCTACCCATATCGATTCCACATCCTCCAAGCTAATGTCCTTCCTTTCCATTGCATTAATCTCCTCTCTAACCAGTAACGTTACCCCACCTCCTTTTCCTTTCTGCCTATCCCTCCTGAATATTGAATATCCCTGGATGTTCAGCTCCCAGCCTTGGTCACCCTGGAGCCATGTCCCCGTGATCCCAACTATATCATAATCATTAATAGCTGTCTGCACATTCAACTCATCCACCTTATTACGAATACTCCTTGCATTGAGACACAAAGCCTTCAGGCTTGTTTTTACAACGCTCTTACCCCTTATACAATTATGTTGAAAAGTTGCCCTTTTTGATTTTTGCCCTGGATTTGTCTGCCTGCCACTTTTACTTTTCACCTTGCTACCTATTGCTTCTACCCTCATTTTACACCCCTCTGTCGCTCTGCTCACACATTTAAGAACCCCACCACCTCTTATTCTCTGTTTATTATTTTTTTCTTCTTTCCCCCCTACATGTTGGGTCTGAGTGCGTCCCTTCTCTGCCTCCTGCCTCACACACTGTCTACTAGCTTTCTCTATTTGAGTCCCTCCCCCCAACCGTTCTAGTTTAAAGTCTCCGCAGTCGCCTAAAAAATCGCCTAAGTGCGACAGGCCCATTTTTGCCCTTACAATTTCTCAGTTCTATCCACAATGTCTCTACATCTTCTGATTCTATGTCACCCCTCGCAAGGAACTGAATTTCATTCCTTACCAACAGAGCCACCCCACCCCCTCTGCCCACCTGTCTGTCTTTTCGATAGGACATATAATAGTAAGATTAAATGAGAACTTACCAGTTTGAAGTTCGATCTTTAGTTTATGAGGAATTACGATAAGGGACTACGTGAAGAACCCCGTTCAGCCGCACGTGCGTCAATCTTCAAAGCAGCGGTGTGAAATCACAGGTAATAGTGACTGAAGTATAATAGTAAGATAAAAGAAGACTAGAACTACCAGATGACATTTATGAGGGCTGGAAGTGGAGGGCACGTAGTCCTTCATCGTAACTCCTCATAAAATAAAGATCAAACTTCAAACTGGTAAGTTCTCGTTACTTATCTTACTATTTTACTTCGGAGTCACGTGAGTGACTACGTGAAGATTTCAAAGCTCTGTGATTTCATGCCACATATTCAAATCCCGGCCTCTCACTGCATTGATTGACTCAACATAATTAAAATAATCAATAATGCATCAACCATAATATTGCTTTAACAAATTAACGGTTTATTTACAAAGAAAACAATAGTAACCCCTCTATCCCAGGAGGAAACTATATAACTGAACTTAAAACAGAATCGGTAAAAACCCCCAGCCTTGTAATATGCTTATGATAAAACCTTTGGAACATCAGTTCACTGGACCATCCTGCGGCCGCGAAGATATGGTCTATAGAAACGTCCACCGCCTTGGCCGCTGAAGTTGATGCCGCCCTGGTGGAATGAGATTTAAAATTATCAGTGTCAATCCCAGCGCTTACCAGAACCTGCTTTAGTCACATTGAGATAGTTCCCATTACTGTGCGTTTTTTTGTGGCTTATGAACAATGCTGACTCTGTTCCCCTCAAGGTTGTGGTAGCCTCAATGTAATGGGAAAAACATGACACTATCTAAAATAAAACATATAATGACACTACACACAGGCGGGAATCCTTGTGGTATGCCGAAAAGATAATCTTACACCCTGTCGCCCCTATTCTACTCTGCTTGATACATAGAAAATAGGTACAGGAGTAGGCCATTCGGCCCTTCGAGCCTGCACCGCCATTCAATATGATCATGGCTGATCATCCAACTCAGTATCCCGTACTTGCCTTCTCTCCATACCCCCTGATCCCTTTAGCCACAAGGGCCACATCTAACTCCCTCTTAAATATAGCCAATGAACTGGCCTCAACTACCCTCTGTGGCAGAGAGTTCCAGAGATTCACCACTCTCTGTGTGAATTTTTTTTTTCTCATCTCGGTCTTAAAGGATTTCCCCCTTATCCTTAAGCTGTGACCCCTTGTCCTGGACTTCCCCAACATCGGGAACAATCTTCCTGCATCTAGCCTGTCCAACCCCTTAAGAATTTTGTAAGTTTCTATAAGATCCCCCCTCAATCTCCTAAATTCTAGCGAGTATAAGCCGAGTGTATCCAGTCTTTCTTCATATGAAAGTCCTGACATCCCAGGAATCAGTCTGGTGAACCTTCTCTGCACTCCCTCTATGGCAATAATGTCCTTCCTCAGATTTGGAGACCAAAACTGTACGCAATACTCCAGGTGTGGTCACAAAGACCCTGTACAGCTGCAGTAGAACTTCCCTGCTCCTATACTCAAATCCTTTTGCTATGAATGCTAACATACCATTCGCTTTCTTCACTGCCTGCTGCACCTGCATGCCTACTTTCAATGACTGGTGTGCCATGACACCCAAGTCTCGTTGCATCTCCCCTTTTCCTAATCGGCCACCATTTAGATAATAGTCTACTTTCCTGTTTTTGCCACCAAAGTGGATAACCTCACATTTATCCACATTATACTGCATCTGCCATAAATTTGCCCACTCACCCAGCCTATCCAAGTCATCTTGCAGCCTCCTAGCATCCTCCTCACAGCTAACACTGCCCCCCAGCTTAGTGTCATCTGCAAACTTGGAGATGTTGCATTCAATTCCCTCGTCCAAATCATTAATGTATATTGTAAATAGCTGGGGTACCAGCACTGAGCCTTGCGGTACCTCACTAGTCACTGCCTGCCAATGTGAAAAGGACCCGTTTACTCCTACTCTTGAGCAGATCATAAACATAAAAAGTGATGGCATCTGCTGATACCTCCATCCTGTCTAGCCGCAGCATCTGTAATGTCTGCACACGTTGGGCTGATACCAACGCCATAAGCATGACAACCTTCATGGTGAGTTTGGCTAGAGATAGGACTGTGACAGGAGCCCACTGGCGAAGCAGCATTAGAACTTTGCTCACATTCCGGATAACCGAATACCTGGGCTTGGGAGGATTGGAATTAAAAACTCCCTCATGAATCTAGAGACTAACAGATGTCCCCACTGCATGTAATTCTGACACCATGGATAAATACGAAGACAGAGCACTTCAGGCTGTGTACATAAAAATGTCTAAAAGTAATGAGGAGTGGATTAGCGAATGTAACAGTGAAATCGCTAGCGAAATGGAAAACATTGTTGGAGTTTCTGCGTGTGGTTTTGTCGGAACAAGGAATCAAATCTAATCTGAAAAAATATCTGAAAATCAAATCTGACATACACCCACGAACACACACACACACACACACACACACACACACACACACACGCACACACACACACACACACACACACACACACACACACACAGTTTTAATATATAGATAGATATGATTAAATATGGCCGAGGTGCTGGAAGACCGGAGGGGGTCAAATGTTGTGCCTCTATTTAAAAAGGCCTGCAGGAAATGCGTGGGAACTATACGCCAGTGAGTGACATCTGTGGTTGGAAAGTTACTCAGATCATTCTGAGGGTTAAGATATACATGTATTTAGATGGTCAAGGGCTGGTTCTGGATAATTGGCATGTACATGTGTGATTGTGTCTCACAAATAGCTGTCTGGCTCTATCACCGAGACAGTCCACGAGAAGCATACATAATAGGTGCAGGAGTAGGCTATTCGGCCCTTTGAGCCAGCACCGCCATTCAATATGATCATGGCTGGTCATCCAAAATCAGTACCCCGTTCCTGTTTTTTCCCCATATCCCTTGATTCCCTTAGCCTTAAGAGCTTAATCTAACTCTCTCTTGAAAACATCCAATGTATTGGCCGCCACTGCCTTCTGTGGCAGAGAATTCCACAGATTCACAACCCTGGGTGAAAAGGTTTTTCCTCATCCCAGTCCCAAAACGCCTACCCCTTATACTTAAAATGTGACCCCTGGTTCTGGACTCCCCAACATCGGGAACATTTTTCATGCATCTACCCTGTCCAATCCTCCAATTTTATATATTTCTATAAGATCTGCTCTTCCTTCTAAATTCCATGGAATACATAGAAACATAGAAACATAGAAATTAGGTGCAGGAGTAGGCCATTCGGCCCTTCGAGCCTGCACCGCCATTCAATATGATCATGGCTGATCATCCAACTCAGTATCCCGTACCTGCCTTCTCTCCATACCCTCTGATCCCCTTAGCCACAAGGGCCACATCTAACTCCCTCTTAAATATAGCCAATGAACTGGCCTCGACTACCCTCTGTGGCAGAGAGTTCCAGAGATTCACCACTCTCTGTGTGAAAAAAGTTCTTCTCATCTCGGTTTTAAAGGATTTCCCCCTTATCCTTAAGCTGTGACCCCTTGTCCTGGACTTCCCCAACATCGGGAGCAATCTTCCTGCATCTAGCCTGTCCAACCCCTTAAGAATTTTATAAGTTTCTATAAGATCCCCTCTCAATCTCCTAAATTCTAGAGAGTATAAACCAAGTCTATCCAGTCTTTCTTCATAAGACAGTCCTGACATCCCAGGAATCAGTCTGGTGAACCTTCTCTGCACTCCCTCTATGGCAATAATGTCCTTCCTCAGATTTGGAGACCAAAACTGTACGCAATACTCCAGGTGTGGTCTCACCAAGACCCTGTACAACTGCAGTAGAACCTCCCTGCTCCTATACTCAAATCCTTTTGCTATGAAAGCTAACATACCATTCGCTTTCTTCACTGCCTGCTGCACCTGCATGCCTACTTTCAATGACTGGTGTACCATGACACCCAGGTCTCGCTGCATCTCCCCTTTTCCTAGTCGGGGAGATACAAGCCCAGTCGACCCATTCTTTCAACATACGTCAGTCCCGCCATCCCGGGAATTAACCTGGTGAACCTATGCTGCATCCCTCAATAGCAATAATGTGAACAACTGCAGTAGAACCTCCCTGCTCCTAAACTCAAATCCTCTCGCAATGAAGGCCAACATGCCATTAGCTTTCTTCACTGCCTGCTTATTTTCAGTGACTGATGTACAAGCACACGAAGGTCTCGTTGCACCTCCCCTTCTCCTCAACTGACCATTCAGATAATAATCTGCCTTCCTGTTCTTTCCACCAAAGTGGATAAACTCACATTTATCCACATGTCGGCTAGCTCTTCCTGAATCCCATGTGATCTAACCTTCCAGACCAGCTCACATGCAGAGGACATACGTTCAAGGTGAAGGGGAAAGATTTAATTGGAATCTGAGGGACAACTTTTTCACACAAAGTGTAGTGGGTGTATGGAACAAGCTGCCAGAGGAGGTAGTTGAGGTAGGGACTATCCCAACGTTTAAGAAACAGTTAGACAGGTACATGGATAGGACAAGTTTGAAGGGATATAGACTAAGTGCAGGTAAGTGGGACTAGTGCAGCTGGGACAATGTTGGCCAGTGTGGTCGAGTTGGGCCAAGGGCCTGTTTCCACACTGTATCACTCTGTGACTCTATGACTCTAATCAGTCCCTGTCTATCCAAATGCATATATATAATATCCTTCAGGATTCTCTCAGTGGATTTCACAATGAATGGCAGAGCTCTGGGGAGTGTTGTAGAGCAGAGGGATCCTGGAGTGCAGGTACACAGTTCCATAACATGCCATCACAGGGTGCTCAAGATGGCTTTCGGCACATTGGCCTTTATCAGGCAACACTGAGTATAGAAGTTGGGTTGTTCTATTACAGTTGTACAAGACATTGGTGAGCCCACATTAGGAGTATTGTGTTCAGTTTTGGTCACCCTGTTGTAGAGAGATGGAAAGCTGGAAAGTGCAGAAAAGATATACGAGGATGTTGCCAGGACTCGAGAGCCTGAGCTAGAGGGAGAGGCTGAGCAGTCTAGGACTTTATTCCTTGGAGCACAGGGGGATGAGGGATAATCATAGAGAGGTGTATAAGATCATGAGGGAAAGATTTAATAGAAACATCTGGGGCAACGATTTCACACACAAGGTGGTGGGTGTATGGAACGAGTTGCCTGAAGAGGTAGTTGAGGCAGGTACTGTTACAACATTTAAGACATTTCGACAGGTACATGGATAGGTAATGTTTATAAGGATATGGGCCAAATGCACGCTGGGGGGACCAGTGTAGATGGGACAACTTGGTTGGCATGGTCAAGTTGGGCCGAAGGGCCTGTTTCTGTGCTGTATGACACTGACTTTCCAGTGAATTGTCCACCACAGATGTCTGTAGTTCCCATGTTTCTCCTCACACTTTTTAAATAGAAGCACAACATTTGCCACCCTCCAGTCTCCTCACCTCACCCGTGTCTAATGATGATTCATTCGAATGTCTCACCCAGAGCTCATGCGATTTCTTCACTAGCCTCCTACAATATCCTCAAATATACCAGATATCCACAAATACTGTGCTAGGTAGAGGCTGGATAGGCGTGGCCTGTCTATCCTGGAGTGCAGGAGGCTGAGGGGTGGCATAGATAAGGTAAAAATCCAGCCTTTTTGACCAGGATAGGGGATTCTAAAACTAGAGGGCACAGGTCCAAGGTGAGTGGGTAAAGATTTGAAAAGGGATCCGAGGGGGCATTATTTCCACACAGGGGTGGTGGGCTGAGAGAATGGAGCAGCTGGGCTTGTACACTCGAGTTTAGAAGGATGAGAGGATATCTCATTGAAACATATAAGATTGTTAAGGGCTTGGACATGCTAGAGGCAGGAAACATGTTCCCAATGTTGGGGGAGTCCAGAACCAGGGGCCACAGTTTAAGAATAAGGAGTAAGCCATTTAGAATGGAGATGAGGAAACACTTTTTCTCACAGACAGCGGTGAGTCTGTGGAATTCTCTGCCTCAGAGGGCGGTGGAGGCAGGTTCTCTAGATGCTTTCAAGAGAGAGCTAGATAGGGCTCTTAAAAATAACAGAGTCAGGGGATATGGGGAGAAGGCAGGAACGGGGTACTGATTGGGAATGATCAGCCATGATCACATTGAATGGCAGTGCTGGCTCCAAGGGCCGAATGGCCTACTCCTGCACCTATTGTCTATTTTTTGGCTGCTAGGGGGAAAAAAAGTGGTGGCTGGTACAATTACATAATTTCAAAGATACAGACACAGGTACATGGATAGGAAAGATTTGGAGGGAGATCAGCAAGGAGCAGGCAAGAGGGACTCGCTTGGTTGGGCAACATGGTGGAATTCATCCAAATGGCCTGTTTCTGTGTCATACAGCTCTATGAATCTATGACTTCAAATGGCCAATGCATTGAGTCAGGGGCTGAAGCGGATCATCCCTCCTGCACACATGGCCAATAGGAAACTGGAAATTTCTGATTTCCCACATTGGACACCTTGGACTAAGCCCTTTGTCACTCACTTTAATTTAGAGTGCTGATTACACTAACCACCTTCTTCCTCTCAATTCTACCTGTTACAATTTACCACCCCTACCTTTACTCTTACATCAGTGAATGATGGTAGGAAGCAGAGACAGAATTATCCACATTTGTTACTCACCATGTCACTGCCACCACTGCCAGGCATCACTGTCTGATTTGTGACATCCCCTCCAGCTCTGCTGCTCGTCTCCGGGAGCTGGGTGAGATCTATTTATGCATCCGTCTCTCCAGATCCTCTCTTCCAGGTCCACCTCACTCACCACTGCTGCTGACTTATTTCCCTTGACCTGTAGGATTCAATCAATCACTGTTTTGAATGAACTCAGTGACTGAATCTCCAGAAAACTCTGGGGTCGATAACTCTGAAGATCCCCCAGCCTCATCTTGATCATTTATAGCCCACCCTTACCCTGAGATTGTGCCCCTGGCCCTGGATACCACAGCCAGGAGAAACCTCCTCCCTGTGTCCAGTCTATCAAGCCTGGCAGAATTTCACAAGTTTCTGCAAGATCACTCAGTCTTTTGAACACAAAGAATAGAGGGCAGCTTTACTCTATTTCTCCTCATGTGACAAACCCGTGTAAACCTGAAACTTGGACTCTGTTTCTCTCTCCACAGACACTGCCTGAACCCCTGAGCACTTACTGGATTCCCTGATTTTACCCCAGGAAACTGTCTGGAGAATCTTCAATGCACTCCCTCTATAGAAAGTGCACCGTTCATTAGGTAAGGGCACCAGGTTTGTACATAATCCTTTAGATATGGTCTGAAAAAAAGATACATAACCGAAAGCATTCTATCCAAATGTATTACGACTTGGTT
The DNA here is from genome assembly GCF_010909765.2 of Amblyraja radiata. Lineage (NCBI taxonomy): Eukaryota > Metazoa > Chordata > Chondrichthyes > Rajiformes > Rajidae > Amblyraja > Amblyraja radiata. The sequence goes on from NC_045956.1 coordinate 187,054,431, forward strand.
TGGAAACTTTTCTGCCCAAGACCACAAGATATTGCTGAGAATTGTGGATAATGTCCAATCGATCACACAGACATACAGACCAGACCCCCCCACCCCCATGGTCTACATTAACACTTCACGCTGCCTCAGGGAAATAGCCAAGATAATCAAAGACCACTCATACCAGGGTCATTCCCCCCTTTCCCACTCTTCCGTCAGGCGGAGACTACAAAAGCATGAAGGCACATACTAGCACATTCAGGAACAACTACTGCCCTGCGGCTGTCAGTTTGTTGAATGGTCCTCCCATAAAATAGGGATAATCCCAATCTCACAATCTAATAACAGGAATACCAATAAACCAACAGCAATAGCTCATTGAGGTTCTTGCACTTTTTAATCTGCACTTTCACTGTAACTGTAACACGGTAGACAACATTCTATAGTGGTATATTTAATTTTGTGCTACTTTGTAAGGCTTCATTGTATCATGTATGGTATGATTTGACTGAATAACATGCAGTTTTTCACTGTATCTCGATACATGTGACAATAATAATCCAATTCCAAGGTCATGTATAATTCTGGTGACCAATTCCAGGTACCCACGGTGATCACACACTGACTACTTGAAACACACGGTGCCAATACAACGAGAGGATCGTCAGTCAGAGCCAAAGAGGTGACCAGCCCTGTGATCCCAGGATAGGAACTCCAGCACCCCAACACATCACAACTTGGTAGTCTGAGCTCTGTGAAATATCCCAGGACAGGAGACCGGACAACTCGATAAATCCTGGGCCAGTATCCAGGCACCATGCTATATTGTGGAATAGGAGCCCAGGCCTCAAGGTAGATACTGGGACAGAAACGTACAACTGGTGAAGATTCACCAAACTGCAATATACAAGACAGGAGCCCTGACATCCTGGGAACTCCAGGATAAAAACCACCTCTCTGGGAAAGAGCATATAGATCCCAGGAAGTACATTCACCCAGTCAGTGGGAATGGCGAGTGTTTCATTAACTGTAAATAGCTGGTCTGAAATCCTGAACACTCCACAACTTGTGAGGGATTTGGGTTTACAGGATCATTATCCTCACAAACTGTCACTGGTGTCAATGCGGGAGGTATCCTGGGGTAAACTGGACAACAACAAACCAACTCGACCAGAAGATCTTCCTTGGCGATTTCTCCAAATGATCCTCTCAGCTAATTCACTGGCGAGGAATCCTGAATGGCCGCCTGCTCAGTCTTCAAAAGACAACGAAGAAGACGTAGAAGATTTCATCCATTTCTTTCAAGCACAAAGGCCAGGGGAATCGGGGATTAACCCTCTGGATATCATTGTTGCCATTTTCCTCTGTGCCGACCACTCTCTCCAGCAGGAACTGTTGCTGAAGATGTCTCTGTGCCAACTTGCATTACCCTTTCTGCTGCCGGAAGGGCACAGTTACCCCAGGGACAAGGTGAGGGGACCCATGGAAGGGCCTGGTGCCACCCTTCTCCTCTGGGCCATGAGGCCCATTGTTAAAATGTGGTGCCCACAATCTCCCACAGGGAGCAGCCCCGTTGTGGAGATGCCCATCATGACAGCAACTGTGCCAACTGTCTCCTTCCTCAGACTCGGAAGGTGCACGGTGTCCAAATCCAAACTCCTCAATCTCACCTTGAGCCAGACCCAGCTGCAGCAGAACATCTTCCTGCACTCCGGGATGGAATGTGGGAATGTGCCCCGTGGGATATCGGATGGGTTGGCTGAGATCAGCTGGTATCTACCTTCTGGGAAGAGCAACACGGACATTTTCCCAGAGGCTGCTGCATTCATCAACCTCCGAGGTGATGCTGAAACTTACCAGGGACACACTCGGTTTCTGGCAAAAGTCTCTGCTGCTCTCTTTATTTTCATTGACGTTATCGGTGAGAAGGAAAGAGAATTCCTCACCTCTCTCGCACAGTCACCGGCAAAACTCTTTCTGATAGTGAACACTTACATCAGTGAGCAACACATCACCCCTGAGCAGGTAAAGAAACTGTTCAAAGATCTGAAGTTACAACCTCAACAATGCATTGTTCGGAAAAATGTAACCAAGGACAAACTTGTGGAAAAATTTTGTTCTCAGATAAAACAAGTAATTCTAATGAATGACAGGGACCAGAGCTTCCTGAGTCTGGAACAAACGGGTGACATTGCGAGGGAAAATGGGATTCGGGAAGATGAACTTCATCCTGAAATACAACAGGCCAAGAACATGATGTCCAAACCACAGAGACAGGTCGACCCTGGAGACAGCAGGGAGTCAGAGGATCCATCTCACCGGCATTCACCAGGTCTCCCACAGGGAATGGCTGGTGATCCACCAGCTGGAAATAACTTTGTAAACTTACAACCACAACAATGTGTTTCTCGGACAAATGTAAGTGAGGCAACACTTGTAGAAAAATTAAATTCTCCAATACAACAAGTAACATGGATGAGGGACAGGGACCAGAGCTTCCCGAGTCTGGACCAAAAGGGTGACATTGCGAGGGAAAGTGAGATTCACGTCGATGATCATCATCCTGAAATAGAACAAGCCAAGGACTTGATGTCCAAACCACAAAGAGAGGTCGACCCTGGAGACAGCAGGGAGTCAGAGGATCCATCTCACTGGCATTCACCAGGTCTGCCACAGGGAATGATTGATGTTCCACCAGCTGGAAATAACCAGGATGAAAATCGGAGACCACTACAACTTATGAAGGATTTGGGTTTACAGGATCATTATCCTCACAAACTGTCACTGACGTCCATGCGGGAGGTATCCTGGGATAAACTGGATGACAACAAACCAACTCGACCAGACGTTCTTCCTTGGCGATTTCTCCAAATGATCCTCTCAGCTAATTCACTGGCGAGGAATCCTGAATGGCCCCCTGCTCAATCTTCAAAAGACAACAAAGATGACGTAGAAGATTTCATCCATTTCTTTCAAGCACAAAGGCCAGGAGATTCTGGGATTAACCCTCTGGATATCATTGCTGCCATTTTCCTCTGTGCCGACCACTCTCTCCAGCAGGAACTGATGCTGAAGATGTCTCTGTGCCAACTTGCATTACCCTTTCTGCTGCCGGAAGGGCACAGTTACCCCAGGGACAAGGTGAGGGGACCCATGGAAGGGCCTGGTGCCACCCTTCTCCTCTGGGCCATGAGGCCCATTGTTAAAATGTGGTGCCCACAATCTCCCACAGGGAGCAGCCCCGATATGGTGACGCCTATCATGACAGCAACCGTGCCAACTGTCTCCTTCCTCAGACTCGGAAGATGCACGGTGTCCAAATCCAAACTCCTCAATCTCACCTTGAGCCAGACCCAGCTGCAGCAGAACATCTTCCTGCACTCTGGGATGGAATGTGGGAATGTGCCCCGTAGGATATCGGATGGGTTGGCTGAGATCAGCTGGTATCTACCTTCTGGGAAGAGCAACACGGACATTTTCCCGGAGGCTGCTGCATTCATCAACCTTCGAGGTGACGCTGAAACTTACCAGGGACACACTCGGTTTCTGGCAAAAGTCTCTACTGCTCTCTTTATTTTCATTGACGTTATCGGTGAGAAGGAAAGAGAATTCCTCACCTCTCTCGCACAGTCACCGACAAAACTCTTTCTGATAGTGAACACTAACATCAGTCAGCAACACATCACCCCTGAGCAGGTAAAGAAACTGTTCAAAGATCTGAAGATACAACCTCAACAATGCATTGTTCGGACAAATGTAAACAAAGCCGAACTTGTGGAAGGACTTCATTCTCAGATAAAACAAGTGATTCTAATGAGTGACAGGGAACAGAGCTTCCCGAGTCTGGAGCAAACGGGTGACGTTGCGAGGGAAAATGGGATTCCGGAAGATGAACTTCATCATGAAATAGAACAAGCCAAGAACATGATGTCCAAACCGCAGAGAAAGGTCGACCCTGGAGACAGCAGGGAATCAGAGGATCCATCTCACCGACATTCACCAGGTCTCCCACAGGGAATGGCTGGTGATCCACCAGCTGGAAATAACTTTGTAAACTTACAACCACAACAATGTGTTTCTCGGACAAATGTAAGTGAGGCAACACTTGTAGAAAAATTAAATTCTCCAATACAACAAGTAACATGGATGAGGGACAGGGACCAGAGCTTCCCGAGTCTGGACCAAAAGGGTGACATTGCGAGGGAAAGTGAGATTCACGTCGATGATCATCATCCTGAAATAGAACAAGCCAAGGACTTGATGTCCAAACCACAGAGAGTGGCCGACCCTGGAGACAGCAGGGAGTCAGAGGATCCATCTCACTGGCATTCACCAGGTCTGCCACAGGGAATGATTGGTGTTCCACCAGCTGGAAATAACCAGGATGAAAATCGGGGACCATTACAACTTATGAAGGATTTGGGTTTACAGGATCATTATCCTCACAAACTGTCACTGACGTCCATGCGGGAGGTATCCTGGGATAAACTGGACGACAGCAAACCAACTCAACCAGAAGTTCTTCCTTGGCGATTTCTCCAAATGATCCTCTCAGCTAATTCACTGGCGAGGAATCCTGAATGGCCGCCTGCTCAGTCTTCAAAAGACAACAAAGCTGACGTAGAAGATTTCATCCATTTCCTTCAAGCACAAAGGCCACGGGATTCTGGGATTAACCCTCTGGATATCATTGCTGCCATTTTCCTCTGTGCCGACCACTCTCTCCAGCAGGAACTGATGCTGAAGATGTCTCTGTGCCAACTTGCATTACCCTTTCTGCTGCCGGAAGGGCACAGTTACCCCAGGGACAAGGTGAGGGGACCCATGGAAGGACCTGGTGCCACCCTTCTCCTCTGGGCCTTGAGGCCCATTGTTAAAATGTGGTGCCCACAATCTCCCACAGGGAGCAGCCGCGTTGTGGAGATGCCCATCATGACAGCAACCGTGCCAACTGTCTCCTTCCTCAGACTCGGAAGGTGCACGGTGTCCAAATCCAAACTCCTCAATCTCACCTTGAGCCAGACCCAGCTGCAGCAGAACATCTTCCTGCACTCCGGGATGGAATGTGGGAATGTGCCCCGTAGGATATCGGATGGGTTGGCTGAGATCAGCTGGTATCTACCTTCTGGGAAGAGCAACACGGACATTTTCCCGGAGGCTGCTGCATTCATCAACCTCCGAGGTGACGCTGAAACTTACCAGGGACACACCCGGTTTCTGGCAAAAGTCTCTGCTGCTCTCTTTATTTTCATTGACGTTATCGGCGAGAAGGAAAGAGAATTCCTCACCTCTCTTGCACAGTCACCGGCAAAACTCTTTCTGATAGTGAACACTTACATCAGTCAGCAACACATCACCCCTGAACAGGTAAAGAAACTGTTCAAAGTTCTGAAGATACAACCTCAACAATGTATTGTTCGGACAAATGTAAACAAAGCCGAACTTGTGGAAGGACTTCATTCTCAGATAAAACAAGTGATTCAAATGAGTGACAGGGAACAGAGCTTCCCGAGTCTGGAGCAAACCGGTGACGTTGCGAGGGAAAATGGGATTCCGGAAGATGAACTTCATCATGAAATAGAACAAGCCAAGAACATGATGTCCAAACCGCAGAGAAAGGTCGACCCTGGAGACAGCAGGGAATCAGAGGATCCATCTCACCGGCATTCACCAGGTCTCCCACAGGGAATGGCTGGTGATCCACCAGCTGGAAATAACTTTGTAAACTTACAACCACAACAATGTGTTTCTCGGACAAATGTAAGTGTGGCAACACTTGTAGAAAAATTAAATTCTCCGATACAACAAGTGTCATGGATGAGGGGCAGGGACCAGAACTTCCCGAGTCTGGACCAAAAGGGTGACATTGCGAGGGAAAGTGAGATTCACATCGATGATCATCATCCTGAAATACAACGGGCCAAGGACCTGACGTCCAAACCACAGAGAGTGGCCGACCATGGAGACAGCAGGGAGTCAGAGGATCCATCTCACCGACATTCAACAGGTCTGCCACAGGGAATGATTGATGTTCCACCAGCTGGAAGTAACCAGGATGAAAATCGGAATCCCCTAGAACTTATGAAGGATTTGGGTTTACTGGATCATTATCCTCACAAACTGTCACTGATGTCAATGCGGGAGGTATGCTGGGGTAAACTGGATGACAGCAAACCAACTCGACCAGAAAATCTTCCTTGGCGATTTCTCCAAATGATCCTCTCAGCTAATTCACTGGCGAGGAATCCTGAATGGCCGCCTGCTCAGTCTTCAAAAGACAACAAAGATGACGTAGAAGATTTCATCCATTTCTTTCAAGCACAAAGGCGACGGGATTCTGGGATTAACCCTCTGGATATCATTGCTGCCATTTTCCTCTGTGCCGACCACTCTCTCCAGCAGGAACTGATGCTGAAGATGTCTCTGTGCCAACTTGCATTACCCTTTCTGCTGCCGGAAGGGCACAGTTACCCCAGGGACAAGGTGAGGGGACCCATGGAAGGACCTGGTGCCACCCTTCTCCTCTGGGCCTTGAGGCCCATTGTTAAAATGTGGTGCCCACAATCTCCCACAGGGAGCAGCCGCGTTGTGGAGATGCCCATCATGACAGCAACCGTGCCAACTGTCTCCTTCCTCAGACTCGGAAGGTGCACGGTGTCCAAATCCAAACTCCTCAATCTCACCTTGAGCCAGACCCAGCTGCAGCAGAACATCTTCCTGCACTCCGGGATGGAATGTGGGAATGTGCCCCGTAGGATATCGGATGGGTTGGCTGAGATCAGCTGGTATCTACCTTCTGGGAAGAGCAACACGGACATTTTCCCGGAGGCTGCTGCATTCATCAACCTCCGAGGTGACGCTGAAACTTACCAGGGACACACCCGGTTTCTGGCAAAAGTCTCTGCTGCTCTCTTTATTTTCATTGACGTTATCGGCGAGAAGGAAAGAGAATTCCTCACCTCTCTCGCACAGTCACCGGCAAAACTCTTTCTGATAGTGAACACTTACATCAGTCAGCAACACATCACCCCTGAACAGGTAAAGAAACTGTTCAAAGTTCTGAAGATACAACCTCAACAATGTATTGTTCGGACAAATGTAAACAAAGCCGAACTTGTGGAAGGACTTCATTCTCAGATAAAACAAGTGATTCTAATGAGTGACAGGGAACAGAGCTTCCCGAGTCTGGAGCAAACCGGTGACGTTGCGAGGGAAAATGGGATTCCGGAAGATGAACTTCATCATGAAATAGAACAAGCCAAGAACATGATGTCCAAACCGCAGAGAAAGGTCGACCCTGGAGACAGCAGGGAATCAGAGGATCCATCTCACCGGCATTCACCAGGTCTCCCACAGGGAATGGCTGGTGATCCACCAGCTGGAAATAACTTTGTAAACTTACAACCACAACAATGTGTTTCTCGGACAAATGTAAGTGTGGCAACACTTGTAGAAAAATTAAATTCTCCGATACAACAAGTGTCATGGATGAGGGGCAGGGACCAGAACTTCCCGAGTCTGGACCAAAAGGGTGACATTGCGAGGGAAAGTGAGATTCACATCGATGATCATCATCCTGAAATAGAACAAGCCAAGGACTTGATGTCCAAACCACAGAGAGTGGCCGACCCTGGAGACAGCAGGGAGTCAGAGGATCCATCTCACTGGCATTCACCAGGTATTCCACAGGGAATGATTGATGTTCCACCAGCTGGAAATAACCAGGATGAAAATCGGACACCACTACAACTTATGAAGGATTTGGGTTTACAGGATCATTATCCTCACAAACTGTCACTGACGTCCATGCGGGAGGTATCCTGGGATAAACTGGACGATAGCAAACCAACTCGACCAGAAGATCTTACTTGGCGATTTCTCCAAAAGATCCTCTCAGCTAATTCACTGGCGAGGAATCCTGAATGGCCCCCTGATCAATCTTCAAAAGACAACGAAGAAGATATAGAAGATTTCAGCTATTTCTTTCAAGCACAAGGGCCAGGAGATTCTCGGATTAATCCTCTGGATATCATTGCTGCCATTTTCCTCTGTGCCAACTACTCTCTCCAGCAGGAACTGATGCTGAAGATGTCTCTATGCCAACTTGCATTACCCTTTCTGCTGCCAGAAGGGCACAGTCGCTCCAGGGACAAGGTGAGGGGACCCATGGAAGGACCTGGTGCCACCCTTCTCCTCTGGGCCATGAGGCCCATTGTTAAAATGTGGTGCCCACATCCTCCCACAGGGAGCAGCCGCGTTGTGGAGAAGCCCATCGTGACAGCAACCGTGCCAACTGTCTCCTTCCTCAGACTCGGAAGATGCACGGTGTCCAAATCCAAACTCCTCAATCTCACCTTGAGCCAGACCCAGCAGCAGCAGAACATCTTCCTGCACTCCGGGATGAAATGTGGGAATGTGCCCCGTGAGATATCGGGTGGGATGGCTGAGATCAGCTGGTATCTACCTTCTGGGAAGAACATCACAAACATTTTCCCGGAGGCTGCTGCATTCATCAACCTCCGAGGTGATGCTGAAACTTACCAGGGACACACTCGGTTTCTGGCAAAAGTCTCTGCTGCTCTCTTTATTTTCATTGACGTTATCGGTGAGAAGGAAAGAGAATTCCTCACCTCACTCGCACAGTCACCGGCAAAACTCTTTCTGATAGTGAACACTCACATCAGTGAGCAACACATCAGCCCTGAGCAGGTAAAGAAACTGTTTGTAGATCTGAAGTTGAAACCTCAACAATGCATTGTTCGGACAAACGTAAACGAGGCCGAACTTATGGAAAAACTTCGTTCTCAGGTTAATCAAGTGATTCTAATGAGTGACAGGGACCAGATCTTCCTGAGTCTGGAACAAATGGGTGACATTGCGAGAGAAAGTGGGATTCAGGTCGATGAACATCAGCCTGAAATACAACGGGCCAAGGACCTGACCAATATACTGGGCAGTCTTGACCCTGCAGACATCATTCGGTATAAAAAGAGAGTGCTGCCCTTTCATGGAGAGCCCTGGCAAGGACTGTCTAAAGTTGAGAAAGAGAAGTCTCGGATGAAACTCCGTGGGAACAGAACCACAGAGAAGTATAACCACGAACTGGACCAAGACAAGAAAAGAATCCGGGAAGCTCAGCTCAGACAGAGCCTGTCGGGAGAGATGCAGATGTTCATTGACCACCTCACGTGTCCTGGTGGGGATGACAGGGCCATTTACTTGCAGTGGCTGAAGCTGATGCTGGACAGTAAATCAAGGGAAATCATGGCAGGATTGCGCAGGGATTACAAAAAACTGAGCAAACACTCAAAGCAGAAGGTCAAGGAGCTGAAGGACATGGATCAGAAGATGACTGATAGTTCCCTGGGACTTGAGCACTTCATGAGGGAACTGGGCCAGGTTTATGAATTCTCAGTGACACAACACAACATCAAGCAACAAACACAGATCCACCCACATGTGCTTCAGTTACCGGGTGTTGCTGCTGAGCTGTTGCTGGATGGGTTCCCACTGGAGCTCATTGATGGAGACGTCTCCAACATTCCTGTTTCATGGATCACTGCTGTACTGGAAGCAGTGGCCGAGAAGGTGGGACGTGCTTCCCGAGTGTTTGTGCTGACAGTGATTGGAGTTCAGAGCACAGGCAAGTCCACGCTCCTCAATACAATGTTCTGTTTGCGGTTTGCTGTGAGCAGCGGCCGATGTACTCGAGGGGCCTACATGCAGCTGATGAAGGTCACAGGGAGCCTCGCGGAGGAGCTGGGCTGTGACTTCATCCTGGTCATTGACACGGAGGGGCTGAGAGCTCCAGAACTTGCAACACTAACAGACAGCTACGAACACGACAATGAGCTGGCAACATTCGTGGTGGGATTAAGCAACATAACATTGGTAAACATAGGCATGGAAAACATCGCAGAGATGAAAGATATTTTACAGATTGTTATTCATTCCTTACTCCGCATGAAACTGACGGGGAAAAGACCAAAGTGTATATTTATCCACCAGAATGTTGGAGATGTGAGTGCACATGATCAGAATCTGAGAGGCCGTCAGAAACTGCTGGAACAGTTGGATAAGATGACAGAGGCTGCAGCAAAACTGGAGAAGGTGGAGGGAGTTACGTTCCGTGATGTGATGGACTATGATGCTGACAAGGACAACTGGTACATCCCTGGTCTGTGGCAAGGTACACCCCCAATGGCTGCCGTCAACACTGGCTACAGTGAACACGTCTTCCAACTGAAGAAGAGTCTCATTCAATGTTTACTCAAAGGGAAACTAGAACAAGGAGCTTTCACAATCCCAGACTTTACCAAATGGATGACTGGCCTTTGGGAGCAGGTGAAACATGAGAATTTCATTTTCAGCTTCCAGAACAGTCTGTTCGCAGAGGCTTACAACCAGCTTTCTGTGAAGTACAAGGACTGGGAGTGGGAGCTCCGCAAATTCACGCACGCCTGGGGAAACAAGGCTGAAAACACAGTAAACAATGCCAGTGGTGACCTCAACCTACTGCTCCAAACACTGGAATGTGAGATCAGGATGGAGATTAACAAAAGGGAGGGTGAGACTCTGGATAAACTAAAAGCTCTGTTTGAAAGTGGGGCTGATAACGTGCAGCTGATGGAGAAATACAGGGAGGAATTCAAGCTCAGTATCTCCAGTTTATGCAGACGGCTTCAGGACGATTCAATGCAGAGATGTAAGGATGCCGTGAACAGACGTGTGGGACTGCAGGGAGTGGATGCTAGTTGGAATAAATTTCACCAGAAGATCGAACAACAGGTCAAGGAGCTTTTATTAAAGTGTAAAGGGGCAAATCAGGAGTTGGGTGACGAGGAACTGCAAACTGCCTTTGGAAAGATGTGGCAAGACACACTGTCACAGCTGGACTATCAGCCCTGTAGAGAAAGAAACGTTGAACTGGAGATTGAAAATCTTCTCAGAGAGAACACAGCAACTCACGGGAGGGTGATTAATGAAATGCTAGATAGAAAACCTCTCTGTAAACAGGGAACTCAGTGCTTTCAAATTGAAGGGAAACACATCAACACGACATGGAAGAGACGTGTTAAAACCACAATTGGGATATCCTCGCACCAATCAGATGTTAATCGGGCAGCAATGATAACACAGTCCCTAGAGGATCAATGCCATCAATGGATCAGTGACATCACAAAAATGTACATGGATTATGACAATAAATATTGCATTGATCTTTTGAATTTTATACAGGAGAAAATTAACAATATTTCACACCCAAACTTCACAATGAGTGAGGAATTCAGGGCTGAGTTTAAACTTCGCCTGTGTGGTTTCGCTGTACCAAGATTCCAAGAGATGCAGACGAGGTTCATCCAGAAACACGACCCGCGGCAAAGACTGGAAAACATGAAGGGTCAATACTTTGATCTCTTCATTGATATTTACACAGAGCAGGATGCGAACCAGAGACAAGCAGAACGGTTTGCACAATCTTGTTTCTTGCCAGCTCTCAGAGACGCCACCCTCAAGGATCTCAGTGTGAAAATCGTGGATGATATGAAACAAAATGACCCTGAGAGCAAGTACAGTCTCCGCAACAACTTCACTGTGGCCCTCCTGGTGCACTTGAAACAAAGGGATACATTTGATGACTATCACCGGTATATCACTGACCTTGAGAATTTGGCCAAAGACTGGCTCCATCAGCAGGTTATTGAACACTGCAAGACACAACGTGATGGAGAGAGCACGTTTACCCGTCTGGCTAAAGGAATCCTCACACAGATCACTGGGAAAGCTAAAGAGATTGTTGAGGATGCAGTGATGCAGAACTTTGCTGGAAATGTTCAGAGCTTCCTGGACATGTTTGTTGAAAAGTTAAAGACCAGGATCTCAATGCCCAAAGATGAAATGAAACTCGTTATGTTTCACAGTGACGGTGATGGCAAGAAATGGGCAGAAGCAGTTCTGCCATCTATTGAAGAGGTGGAGCAGAAACTCCTCAGTGAGGTAACAGGCTGGGATGTCCAAGCAAAGATTGAAGAATTATCCATTAAACCCAGGGATGAGCTGTTCAAAGGGTTATTCAATTGTACCAAGAAATGTCCTTTCTGTGGGGTTTTCTGTGATTCAGAGACCCCGGTACATTCACAGCACTCTTGTAAGCAGCACAGACCTGAAGGACTCAATGGCTATCACTTCGTAGGAAGTGAACTTCTTTCAATTGACGTCTGCACAGCTTCAGTTGCAGGTCATGGAACATTTAAAAATGACGACACAAATTGGGAATTGAAACCCTTCAAGGATTATCAAACTGTCAATGATTACTACAAATCCTGGATCATCCAGCAGGAAATTTCTGCACAGGCAGCATCCTATTGGAAGAAGGTTTTCTACAATTTCAATGATCTGTTTGCTGAAGAATATGAAGTAAAAACTGCAGAGATCGATGAAGCCTGGGACATTGACTGGGATGAAGTGAGGGAAGATCTGAATAAGACGTATAACACAAACATTCAGTCTTGGTGAGGTGCCTTTACATGACATCACTCAGTTTGAGGTAGAAATGGACAAACTACGTCAATATAAAGGAAATGGCAGAGAAAATCACACAACATTAAAATTCAAATCTGATTATGAATCATAAAACAATTAGCAGAGCAGAGAATTTCAACCAATTGCTTATTAAAATTGCTTTTGCAGAAGTAACCAAAAAGGTTGAGGGCAAAGCTGTAGACTTTGTCTGTATGGACTTCAGCAAATCTTTGATAAAATTCCGCATGGTGGCTGCTCCAGAAGGTTAGATCGCATGGATCCAGGGAAAGCCAGCTGACTGGACAGAGAATTGGCTTCATGGAAGGAACCAGAGGTGGTGGTGTAAGGTTGTATTCTGGACTAGAGGTCTGTGAATAGCGATGTGCCCCAGAGATCCTTGCTGTTTGTGCTTTATAAGAACATTGAACAGGAAAATACAGGAACGGGCCCTTCATTCCACAATGTTTGTGCCAAACAGGGAACCTAGCTACACTGATTTCATCTGCCTCCATAATCCTCCATTCCCTGCAAATCCTTGTGCCTATTTAACAGCTTCTTAAACATCACTATCGTATCTGCCTCCACCAGCACACCTGGCAATACGTTCCAGCTACTCACCACCCTCTGTGTAAAAATAACTTGCCCCACATCTCTATTATATTTCCCCCCGTTGCCTTGTAGCTACGCCCTCTGGGGTTGGACATTTCCACCCCGGGAATATAATTGTGATTGTCTACCCTATCTATGCCTTTCATAATTTTATATACTTCCCTTCAACCTCCAACATTGCAGAGAAAACAATTGTATATTAATGATTTGGATAAGGGGATTGAAGGCTTTGTGGCCAAATTTGCAGATGATGCCAAGATAAGTGGAGCCCAGCAGTGTAGAGGAAGCAAGGACTCTGGAGAAAGACTTGGACATGTTGGGAGAGTGGGCAGAGAAGTGGCAGATGGAATATAATGTAGCAAAGTGCAGAGTCGTGTATTTTGGTAATAAGAATAAAGGATAAGATTATTTTCTAAATGAAGAGAGAATCCAGAAATCGGACGTGGAAAGGGACTTGGGAGTGCTGGTGCAGAATTCACACAGTTATTTTATACTAATGAAGGCAAATTCAATGTTAGCATTGATATCAAGAGTACTGGAATACAAAAACAGAGCTGTAATGCTGAGTCTCTATAAGGCACTGGTCAGGCTGCATTTGGAAAATGTGAGCAAATTTTGCCCCATATCTGAGGAAGGGTGTGCTGGCTCTGGAGAGAGTCAGAGGAGGTTTACAAGATTGATCTCAGGAATGAGTGGGTTAGCATATGATGAGCGTTTGACAGCACTGGGCCTCCCCTCGCTGGAGTTTTGAACATTGAGGGTGGGGGACATTGGAACTTACAGAATTGTGAAAGGCAGAAATAGAGTGGATGTGGAAAGGATGTTTCCACTGGCGGGAGAGTCTAGGACCAGTCATAGCCTCAGAATTAAAGCGAGCTATTTTAGAAAAGTGAAGAGGAACCTCTTCAGTCAGAGGGTAGTTAATCTGTGGAACATTTCCACAGAGGGCTGTGGAGGCTGTCAGTGAATATTTTCAAGGCAGAGGTGGACACATTTTTGATTAAAACGGGTGCCAAGGGTTATGGGGAGAAGGCAGGAAAATGGGATTAAGAGGCAGCCATGATTGAATGGCAGAGTAGACTCGATGGGCAGAATGGCCTAATTCTATTCCTGTAACTTGTGAACTGATGAATCCAAGTATATCCAACCTCTCCCTGTAGTTGAAACCCTCTAATCCAGGCAGCATTCTGGTAAACCTTCTCTGCACCCTCTCCAAAGCCTCCACATCTTTTCTGTAACGGGGTGACAGAACTGCAGGCAATACCCCAAATGTCCAACTGCCTGACTTCCTGACTCTTATATTCAATACCCCTAGCAATGAAGGGAAACATACCGTATGTATTCTTTACCGCCCTATCTACTTGTGCTGCCACCTTCAGTGAACTATGTCCTTGGACTCCAAGATAACCATATAACATATAACCATATAACAATTACAGCACGGAAACAGGCCATCTCGGCCCTACAAGTCCGTGCCGAACAACTTTTTTCCCTTAGTCCCACCTGCCTGCACTCATACCATAACCCTCCATTCCCTTCTCATCCATATGCCTATCCAATTTATTTTTAAATGATACCAACGAACCTGCCACCACAACTTCCACTGGAAGCTCATTCCACACCGCTACCACTCTCTGAGTAAAGAAGTTCCCCCTCATGTTACCCCTAAACTTCTGTCCCTTAATTCTGAAGTCATGTCCTCTTGTTTGAATCTTCCCTATCCTCAAAGGGAAAAATCACATCAGCTCTGTCTATCCCTCTCATCATTTTAAAGACCTCTATCAAGTCCCCCCTTAACCTTCTGCGCTCCAGAGAATAAAGACCTAACTTATTCAACCTATCTCTGTAACTTAGTTGTTGAAACCCAGGCAACATTCTAGTAAATCTCCTCTGTACTCTCTCTATTTTGTTGACATCCTTCCTATAATTGGGCGACCAAAATTGTACACCATACTCCAGATTTGGTCTCACCAATGCCTTGTACAATTTTAACATTACATCCCAGCTTCTATACTCAATGCTCTGATTTATAAAGGCTAGCATACCAAAAGCTTTCTTTACCACCCTATCTATATGAGATTCCACCTTCAAGGAACTATGCACGGTTATTCCCAGATCCCTCTGTTCAACTGTATTCTTCAATTCCCTACCATTTATCATGTACGTCCTATTTATCAAGATCCGCCTGCACATTGATGCTGTTGAAGAATCTTGCCATTAACTGTATACTTTCCTTACATTCAACCTCTCAAAGTGCAACACCTCACACATGCTCGGGTTAAACCTCATCTGCCATTTCTCTGCCCATTTCTGTAGCTGATCTATATCCCATTGCATCTTCTGACAGCCTTCCTTGCTGTCTGCAACTCCTCCAAATTTGGTATCATCAGCAAACTTACTCACAAACCACCCGCATTTACCTCTAGGTCATTTTAGTTTAGTTTAGAGATGCAGCACGGAAACAGGCCCTTTGGCCCACTGGGTCCCAACGACCAGTGATCCCCACACATTAACACGACCCTACACACACTGCGGACAATTTTACAGTTATACCAACCCAAATAACGTGTACGTCTTTGGAATGTGGGAGGAAACTTAAGATCTTGGAGAAAACCCATGCCAGTCACAGGGAGAACGTACAAACTCCGTACAGACTAGCTCCCGTAGTCAGGATCTAACCCAGGTCTCTGGGGCTGTAAGGCAGTAGCTCTACCACTACACCACCAAGCCGCCATTATTTATATGGATCACAATCAGCAGAGGTTCCAGCACAGATCCCTATGGAACTCCACTTGTCACAGACCTCATGTCGGAATATCTACCTTCCACCACAACGCTCTGAATTCTCTGAATAGGCCAGTTCTGAATCCATATGACCAAGTCACTGTGAATACCGTCACATCTGAATCTTCTGGATCAGCCTACCATGAGGAACTAATCCAAAGCCTTTCTAAAATCCATGTATACAACATCCACTGCCCTGCCTTCATCAATCTCCTTCGTCACCACCTCAAAAAACTCATTAGTAAGACACGTCCTGAGGAACACCAGGTGGCACAAATGATGGCTGCCTCGCCAATGGTCTGTCTCATCTATTTCCTTCTTTGTTGTTTTTAGTTTGTTGTAAAATGTATTTTTTAGTTTATCTTTAGTTTTGTATTATGTGCGGGGGGGTTGGGAGAATGTTTTTCATCTCTCCTCAACGGACATGCGAATATTTCCAAGTCGTTTCTCCATGTACACACTGCGACCTACCGTAATGGAGCTGGCCGCCTCTTGCTGGAGACCGTCTTTGGGAGTTCCAACCGCGGAAGCCTGCGGACTTAACATCGCGGTGCTTGTGATCCCTGTCAGGAATTAACCTTTGGAAGCTCCAACTGCCGGAGCCTGTGGACTTTAACATCGTGAGCTCACGCTCCGTAGTTAGGGACCGACTTATAGGCCTTTCTCACGGGGCGACTTGACGCAAGAGTTAACCAGAGTTTAACATCGTGGGAACCTCGTGCGATAACAGTTCGGCTTCGTGGACCACCGTGGACCACCGTGGCGCTAACGGCAGGTAATCGTGTAACTTGGTGACTCGGGAGAAAATTCAAGCAAGCTTGAATTTCTCCAAGAGTGACTTGTACACTTGTGGTTGAACATTGAAACATTATATGAACGCAGTGGCCAGTGCGGTATCCGTGTGATATCCGTAATAACTCTTGCGGTTACCGTGGGAACTCCTGCGAACGGTAAACCCGGAAGCTGGACAGAGGGGACAGAAGGTGAGTAATCTGGAATGAACATGCTGTTAGGCTGGGATCATTCTCTGCGAGATGATCTTAGTGCGGGAGACAAGTGTAGGAGAGGTGTACTGACTGTGTGGGCAGAACTTTGGATGTGATTGCCCACCATTCTCAAAAGCCGCTGTGTCTCCCTGTCCCTCCAACTCCAGAGGAATCCGCGCCCCCTCATCCGCAACCCGGGTTCCTCTGGAGTTGGAGCGGGGCTGGGCTAGTTGCTGCTGGCTGTGAGTCTCTGGGATCTCCGTGCTTGCAGTCGGTGTCCCGTTGGTCCTAACGTCTCCGGCCACCCCCCTGGACTGGAGCTGAGACTGTGAACTGTACCGCCCTTGCCCCCTCCCTCTGCAACTGCAAACAACCCCACAGCTCCCAGTCTCAACTCCTGTACAGGGGGGTGGCCGGAGACGTCACAGCCCGAGCTGCGCCCCCTCATCCGCAACCCCAAGAACAAGACGTACCTTGCACACCATCAGCTTCTGTCCCTACGGGGAGCGTGTTCCTCTGGAGTTGGAATGGGGCTGCGCTGCTGCTGGCTGTGGGTCTCTGGGATCTCCGTGCTTGCAGTGGGCCTGGGGGTCGGTGTCCCGTTGGTCCTGACGTCTCCGGTGACAGGCACTGACCTGCTGGCATCGCCGACTTGAAGACAGTGCAAAGCCCCCGCGCCGGTGCAATGGGCGGGGAGCTGAAGAGGGGAGGGAAGGGGTCACACACATGGCCGGGAAGCAGAGGGGTGTAGGTGGGGTGAAACTGAAGGGAGCGACAATCTGCTGCTGCCTGCCCGCTGAGTTAAAAAGTTCCCACGCAAGACTCACGATACACTGTGTATCGTGACCGTGGGAACTTTTTAACTCAGCGGGCAGGCAGCAGCAGATTGTCAATTATTAACCCTCCCGCGCAATTACCTTCTCTTTTATGAATGGGGATTCACAATGTTCATTCAAGATTTAACGGGAAAGCTCGGGAGACGGACAAGTCACTCGCACAAATAACAGAAATGCCGAGTACCCGTGGGAACTCTTTATCTACCCCCCGTTATATCGTGTGATATCGTGCTAGACCACGACCACTTCACTCTGGTTACATCTTGCATCAAGTCGCCCCGTGAGAAAGCGCTTTTAGAGAGCTCCAAGACGCAGGAGCTTCGACTGCCCTAACGTGAGAGCTTCGATCACCGGCTGCGGGACCTTCAATCGCCCCGACTCTGGATGGTTCGACTCCCCCACCGCGGGAGAAAAAGAGAAAAGAAGATAAGACTTTATTGCCTTCCATCACAGTGGGGAATGTGGAGGAGCCGCTGTGGTGGATGTTTATGCCAAATTTTATGTAGTTGTGTGTCTTGTTGCTTTTTATTGGTATGACTATGGCAAATCAAATTCCTCGTATGTTGCAAAACATACGTGGCTCATAAATTACGAATATGACTATGATTACAAAGCCATGTTGATTATCTCTAATTAGCCCATTCTCTTCAAAATGAAAATAAATCCTATCTCAATTAATTTTCTCCAATAGTTTGCCCGAGACTCACAGGCCTAGAATTCCCTGAGTTCTCTCTACTACCTTTCTTAAACTCCCACCCTTTCATCCCAACTCTCCTCATCCTTACCCCAACCCACCCCTTTCCTCCCCCTCACATACCCTCACTGCCCCTCCCCTCCTCACTCTCCCTCCCTCACTCCCTCCCCTCATTCCCTCCCCTCATGCTCTCCCTCACTCCTTCAAAACAGTAGTGCACAGTGTCATTCAATGGAGCTTGGAAAGAAATGATATTTTAATTAGTTCAATAGTGCTTTATTTGTCACGTATACAACTGCACAATAAAATTCATTTTGCATTATTACATGTGGTCATCCTGTGAGCTTGATATACTGGAGCAGTTCCCTCAAACCAATGTCCCTGAACCTCGCCTCCCTTCCCCCTCCACTCACCTACCCCCTCCCCCCCATCCCTCTTCTCCTCTCTATCTCCCTCATCCCCTCTCCTCCCCTCACCATCCTTGTGGCCTGGGGACACCTGCAGCCGACCTTGAAGGCACTGGAGGCATTACCGTGGTTCACCCTCCTACCAGCCCTCGCTCTCCAGCTCCCTCCCGGTTACTCTGTCTACCGAGCCGTGGTGCGAGGTCCCACCGACGGCGAGACTCGGGCGCGTTCCCGGTCCCGCTGAAGACGGTGGTGGGAGAACTGAGCATGTTTGTCGGGAACGTCCCAGCCGCTGCTTATTTAATTTGGCCCCAGCTAAGAAATGTATTTTATTTTATACACACTTAAAATAATAAATATTGCTTGGGATAAATTCACACGTTCATAATTAGTTTGATTCTTGTCGTACGACATGCCAATCAGCCCATCATGTTCATGTGGACCAGTGGGGACCCATCTCATTAATTCCACCATTAGCCTTCTATCACATAGCTTGATGTGCAAAGGCACTTCAAGTGCAGCTTCTTTATAATAATACTATATTAATCCTCATTTCTGCCCTATGTGTGCGCTCCTATATCAATGAGACCAAGCATAGACTTGGTGATCATTTCACTGAACACATACTTAGTCGAACTTGGCCTATCACAGATTATGGGGTGAAGGCAGGAGAATGAGGTTGGAACAGAGATAGATCAGCCATGATTGAATGGTGGAGTAGACTTGATGGTCCGAATGGCTTATGACCTATGTGCTCTCCCGGTTGCCAAACATTTTAATTCCCAGTCCCACACTGACCCATTTCTGTCCTGGGCCTCCTCCACTGTCACAGTGAGGCCACATACAAATGGAAGGAACAGCACCTCATATTTCGCCTGGGCAGCTTCCAATCCAGCTGTATGAATATTCATTTCTGCACTTTCAAGTAACTCCCGCATTCCCCCCACCCCCCCCCCCCCCCATACTCCTCCCCTCATCATCCTATCTAGATCTAAATGGCGTCAAGTTGGGAAAAGGGGAAGTACAACGGGATCTGGGGGTCCTTGTACATCAGTCTATGAAAGTAAGCATGCAGGTACAGCAGGCAGTGAAGAAAGCGAATGGCATGTTGGCCTTTATACCAAGAGGAATCGAATATAGGAGCAAAGAGGTCCTTCTGCAGTTGTACAGAGCCCTAGTGAGAACACACCTGGAGTATTGTGTGCAGTTTTGGTCCCCTAATTTGAGGAAGAATATTCTTGCTATTGAGGGAGTGCAGCATAGGTTTACAAGGTTAATTCCCGGGATGGCGGGGCTGTCATATGCTGAGAGATTGGAGCAGCTGGGCTTGTACATTCTGGAGTTTAGAAGGATGAGAGGGCATCTCATTGAAACATATAAGACTGTTAAGGGTTTGGACACGCTCGAGGCAGGAAACATGTTCCCGATGTTGGGGGAGTCCAGGACCAGGGGCCACAATTTAAGAATAAGGAGTAAGCCATTTAGAACGGAGACGAGGAAACACTTTTTCTCACAGAGAGGTGAGTCTGTGGAATTCTCTGCCTCAGAGGATGGTGGAGGCAGGTTCTCTGGATGCTTTCAAGAGAGAGATAGATAGGGCTCTTAAAAATAGCGCAGTCAGGGGATATGGGGAGAAGGCAGGAACGGGGTACTGATTGGGGATGATCAGCCATGATCACATTGAATGGCGGTGCTGGCTCGAAGGGCCGAATGGCCTACTCATGCACCTATTGTCTATCCCACTAGTTCCACTTTTTGCTTCCCATGTAACCTTGTCATTAACACGTCTTCTCCGGCCATCAATGGGCCATTATGGACTCCACCCTCCCTGAGGTCATCTGTTGCATCCCTGTTTACTCTGAAGAATGGTTCTGACCCGAAATGTCATCTATTCCTTTTCTCCAGAGATGCTGCCTGACTCGGATGGAATAGGAATAGTTTATTGTCCCATGTGACTAGGTACAGTGAGATTGTTTCCTTGCATACACAATGTATACAAATAGCAGCCACCCACGTCGCTGATAAAGTTACAAATCCGGCTCCCCCTTTTGTTGCCCTCTCCAACAGTTCCCCCAAGCCGGGTCCCCTTGTCATTTGTCCCCCCCCCCCCAATTGTCCATTGTCCTCCCCCCCCACCCTCACGCCAAGTCCTCCATTGTTCTTCCACTCCCCATTCACAGTGGTCCTCCTCACTTCCTCACTCTCATCGACCGTCGACCTTCGAGGCATCACCGCCGCCACGAGACTTCACCTCCGCTGAGGCCCTATCATTGCGAGGCCTCACCGCTGGCACCACCCCACTTCACGCCTCCGTGGTGCCAATCCGGACCCCAGCCGCGGGTTTCTACCCCAAGGTCCCGGCCGGGCCCCGACCCGGGCTTCTACGCGGCGATCTGGGAGGCATTGAGAACCTGGCGCCCCGATAAAGGATTCCGGCCGTGTTCCCAGTCTACAGCTGCAGCCCGTCAGGAAGCCTTCTGGCCGCATGTATAGAAATGATATGTGGGTCATTCCGATGTGTTATTCCAGCATTATGTGTCTACAGTATATACCAACATCTGCAGGTCCTTCCTTCATACATCTGCAATGCTGGTTAACATTGTGAATTATCTCCATCAGATATGAGGTTATTGCAAAGTGTAGCGGCAGATTTTCATATATTTTCAGGAAATTAACTCCCTAGTCACTATTTGAATGAGCAGGGATAAGAGGAATATCTTCGATACGCATGCGATCTGTCTCACAGAGACCTTCAGAGCTTCTTCACCGATAAGTTCAAAAACACAGTCCTTTGATTAATAAATGCTTTATTGTTGATAGAAAACAGTAAGATACATCTAAATTTCTTCTGACTCATTACTACAATCTTCATCGAACTTCAGCTATTACTTTAAACATAAGAAAACTCCTTGTGTCTCTGTAACACTGGCATGATCTGGCATGATCTCTTATATGGCTCGCCTGGTCCAAGGGTTAACCTTTTCCCTGGCTCGCTCCAAACTACACTAAAAACGAAACTTCTGCGCAAGCATTTAAGCTCCAAACATGCCCTAAAACACGTCATAAATCCCACCCACAATATAACGGGCAGTCTAAACTTTAAAGGCACATGCCATCATCAATGACATGCAAAACAGGCCAAATGGCCACTACACAAAGGTATCAAGAAGCGTGGTTATAATTGTATAGAACAGGTAAGGTCACCTTGTTTAAGAAAGGGTATAGGATTATTGGAAATTGTTTAAATGAAATGACAAAGTGAATTCCTAGAATAAGATACGAATCACAAAATGAATCAGATTGTTCTATGAAATAATCCGTACTGTTCTATGAAAGGCTCAGGAAGTTCAATATTGTTCTATATAATCCTCAACCTTCTGAGCTTAAACCTACATCCTCCAGATCATGATTCCTCTATCCTGGGTAAAAGACGGCATTCACCCTGTCTATTTCCCTCATAATTTTGACACCTATACAATATCACAATCTAATTATGAGGATGTTGCCAGGATCTGAGCTATAGGGAGAGGTTATAATAGTGCTCCCGGCTGGCGCGGAGTCGATTAAGGCCAGACTCGGCCGGTGGCTCCCGTGATTAAGAACGAGCCCGGCGGTCGAGTGAGGAGGGACATCGGTGAGAGTGGAGGGGTGTCGGAGAGCCGTCGCTTGTATGAATGCCTGCGGTTGGCCGGTCGGTCGAGGATGGGCCACAGCAGCCCCGGCGGTCGGTGAGTGCCAGAGGTCAGTCAAGGACGGGCCGCATCAGCCCCGTTAGCCATCGAGAACAGAGCAGGACCCAACATTGGGGGCTGCCGAGAACAAAGAGGATCCTGGCGTGGGGGGTGGGGGTAGGAGCCGAAAGAACAAAGAGGGACCCGACATGGGGAGCCACAGAGAACATAGAGAAGCGTGAGTTTCCAGCTGTATGGCTCCATAAGGCCTCAGCCTCCTACAAGTCAAGGAATAAAGTCCTAGCCTGCCCAATCTATTCTTATAAATCTGGCCCTTGTGTCCCAGAGTCACACAGCTTGGAAACTGACACTTTGGCCCAGCTTGGCCACACCGGCCAACATGTTCCTGCTACATTCTTCCCACCAGCCAACATTTTGCCCATATCCCTCCAAACGTCCTCTCCGTGTACCTGTCTAAATGCTTCTTAAATGTTGGGATAATCCCTGCCTCAACTACATCCTCTGGCAGCTCGTTACATACACCCACAACCCTATGTATGAAAAATTGACCCCTCTCATTCCTATTAAATCTTTTCACCTTTAAACTGATGTCCTCTTGTCAAGAATTATTCTGGGCAAGAATGTGCATCTACCCGATCTATTCCTCTCATGACTTTGTATACCGATGTAAGATCACCCCTCATCCTCCTGCGCTCCAAGAAATAGAGTCCATGCCTACTCAATCTCACCCTATAGCTCAGACTCTCAAGTCTGGCAACATCCTCGTAAATCCTCTCTGTACCTTTTCCAGCTTGACCTCCTTTCCTATAATCATGTACCCAGAACTAAACACAATATGCTAAATGTGGCCTCACCAACCTCTTATATAACTGCAGCTCAACGCTGACAAGACTAAGGAGTTAATGGTGGACTTTAGGAGGAGAGGAACACCTTGCCCCCTGTCTCCATCAATGGTGTGGATATGCAGTTTACCAGGGAGCACAAATATCTTGGAGTGTACCTGGACAGTAAACTGGACTGGCCCAGGAACGCTGAGGCCCTGTACAAGAAGGGACAGAGCTGGCTGTACATTTTGAGAAGGCTCCGCTCCTTCAATGTCTGCAGTGAGATGTTGCAGATGTTCTATCAATCGGTGGTTGCCAG
Organism: Amblyraja radiata; assembly: GCF_010909765.2. Taxonomy (NCBI): domain Eukaryota; kingdom Metazoa; phylum Chordata; class Chondrichthyes; order Rajiformes; family Rajidae; genus Amblyraja; species Amblyraja radiata. The sequence continues at coordinate 187,078,083 of NC_045956.1, forward strand.
TGCCATCTTCTTCGATGCCGTGTGCTGGGGCAACAGGGCGAAGGCTGCGGATACCAATAGGATCAACAAACTCATCAGGAAGGCTGGCTCCATCCTGGAGGTGGAGTTGGATTCATGGGTGGTGGTCTTGGAGGGGAGGATGCTCCTCAAACTGTGGAGCATCCTGGACAAACACAGAACGCCACAGGGGATCCTTCTTCCCTGTGGCTATCAAACTGCAAAACTCCTCGCCCTTTTGTCGTGGGGTAGACTGAGACCGAGACTGACTCTCCCCCTTCCCCAATCTTTGCACATCCCCAATCCTTTCCACTTGTCACTTTAATTTCATGTTTCATGTATTTTATGTTTTTATGACTGTTGGCAGATTGATTTTCCTCCTTGGATAAATAAAGTTCTATCATATCGTTACTGCAACATGACTTCCTAACTTCTGTACTCAATACTTTTTGACCACCCGATCTACCTGCGATTCCACCCTCACACTTCCCAGAGGCCTGTCATTCACTGTGTCGGTCCTGTCCATGTTAGACCCCCAAATGCAACACCTCACATTTCTCTGTATTAAATTCCATCAACCATTCCTCCACCACCTGGCCAATCAATCAAGATCCTGTTGCAATATTTGACAACCAACTTCACTACCTGCAAAACCACCTACTTTTGTATCATCAGCAAACTAGCTAATCTTGCCAGGTATGTTCTCAAATCTTTGATATAGATGACAAAAAGTAACGGGCCCAGCCCCCAAACCTTGAGGCACACCACCATTCACAGTCCTCCAGTCCGAGAAGCAGCCTTCCATCTTCTATGAAGCCAATTTTCTACCCATACAGCTATCTCTTCTTGGATCCTATGTGATCTAACTTTCCAGAGCAGCCCACCATGTGGAACCTTGTCAAATGCTTTGCTGAAGTCCATATATCCAACATCTACAGCTCATCAAACTTTTTGGTCACCTCTTCAAAAAACTCAAGCAGATGGTACAAAACCAGGCTGACTATCCCTAACCAGCCCTTGTCCATCCAAATACATGTATATCCCATCCCTCAGAATACCCTCTAGTAACTTTCCAACTACAGCCCACAAGATCACTGGCTTCCCAGCATTTCCCCTGCAGCAAATCTTCAATAGAGACACAACCCTCCAGTCTTTCTGCACCTCTCCTATATTTAAAGACAACTCGTAAAAATTTAAACCAGGGCTCCCGCAATTTCCTCTCTAGTTTCCCACAATGTTCTCAGATCTATCTGATCTGGCCCTGGAGATGTGTCTACCTTCATACACCATAGTACCATCACCAGCTCTTAGACCATAACACTGACTGCTCACAAGGCACTTCCATTTACTGCTCCAAGTTCCTCCATCCTCCTGTTTTTCTCATTGAGTAATTCTCATTGAGGACCTTGCCCACCTCCTGTGGCTCCACACAGAGTTGACTGCTTTGATTACTGAGGTGTCCCACCCTCTCTCTCTGGTCATCCTTTTTCCACTTGCCTGCATTTGATCCATGATCATATTGAATGGCGGTGCAGGCTCAAAGGGCCGAATGGCCTACGCCTGCACCTATTTTCTATGTTTCTATGATCCATAACCCTCCAAATCTGTCCTATCCATGTACCTGTTTAACTATTTCTTAAACGATGGGATAGTTTCTGCCTCAACTACCTCCTCTGGAAGCTTGTTCCATACATCCACCACTCTTTGTGTCAAAAAGTTACTCCTCAGATTCCTATTAAATCATTTCCCCTTCACCATAAACCTATATCCTCTGGGCCTCGATTCTGGTCAACTTGAGCAGTTTAGTAAGACACAAACTGCCGCATACAAACTCACGCTGACTGTCCGCAATTAACCCATTTTCTTCCAATTTTCAATAGATTCAGGATCAGTTCCTGTGGATTGCAGGGTAAATGTTATCCCGCTTTTTAAGAAAGGCTTTTTAAGAAAGAGAAAACAGGGAATTATAGACCAGTTAGCCTGACATCGGTGCTGGGGAAAATGCTGGAGTCAATTATAAAAACTGTAATAGCGGCACATTTGGATAGCAGTAACAGGATCGGTCCGAGTCAGCTTGGATTTACAAAGGAGAAATCATGCTTGACTAATCTTCTGGAATTTTTTGAGGATGTAACTAGGAAAATGGACAAGGGTGAGCCAGTGGATTTAGTGTACCGGGACTTTCAGAAAGCATTTGATAAGGTCCCACATAGGAGATATGTGGGCAAAATTGGGCACATGGTATTGGGGGTAGAGTGCTGACATGGATAGAAAATTGGTTGGCAGACAGGAAACAAAGAGTAGGGATTAATGGGTCCCTTTCGGAATGGCAGGCAGTGACTAGTGGGGTACTGCAAGGCTCGGTGCTGGGACCACAGCTATTTACAATATTAATCAATGATTTAGATGAAGGGATTCAAAGTAACATTAGCAAATTTGCAGATGACAAAGCTGGGTGGCAGTGTGAACTGTGAGGAGAATGCTATGAAAATGCAAGGTGACTTGGACAGGTTGGGTGAGTGGGCAGAGGCAGTTTAATGTGGATTAATGTGAAGTTATCCACTTTGTTAGCAAAAACAGGAAGGCAGATTACTACCTAAATGGTGTCAAGTTAGGAAAAGAAGAAGTACAACGGGATCTGGGGGTCCTTGTTCTCCAGTCAATGAAAGTACAGCAGGCAGCAGGCAGTGAATTACATGTTGACCTTTATAACAAGAGGAGTTGAGTATAGGAGTAAAGAGGACCTTCTGCAGTTGTATAGGGCCCTAGTGAGACCACACCTGGGATACTGTGTGCAGTTTTGCTCCCCTAATTTGAGGAAGGACATTCTTGCTATTGAGGGAGTGCAGCGTAGGTTTACAAGGTTAATTCCCGGGATGGCGGGACTGTTATATGCAGCGAGAATAGAGCAGCTGGGCTTTTATACTCTGGAGTTTAGTAAGATGAGAGGGGATCTTATTGAAACATATAAGATTAATAAGGGTTTGGACATGGTAGAGGCAGGAAACATGTTCCTGATGTTGGGGGGGGGGGGGGGTCCAGAACTAGGGGTCAAGCCTTGTCGAAAGCCTTCTGAAAGTCCAGATATAACACATCCACTGGTTCTCCCCTATCCACTCTACTAGTTACATCCTCGAAAAATTCTATAAGATTCGTCAGACATGATTTAACTTTCGTAAATCCATGCTGACTTTTTCCAATGATTTCACCACTTTCCAAATGTGCTGCTATCCCATCTTTAATAACTGACTCTAGCAGTTTCCCCACTACCGATGTTAGACTAACTGGTCTGTAATTCCCTGTTTTCTCTCTCCCTCCCTTTTTAAAAAGTGGAGTTACATTAGCTACCCTCCAATCCTCAGGAACTACTCCAGAATCTAAAGAGTTTTGATAAATTATCACTAATACATCCACTATTTCTGGAGCTACTTCCTTAAGTACTCTGGGATGCAGCCTATCTGGCCCTGGGGATTTATCGGCCTTTAATCCATTCAATTTACCTAACACCACTTCCCGGCTAACCTGGATTTCACTCAGTTCCTCCATCTCATATGACCCGCGGTCCCCTGCCATTTCCGGCAGATTATTTATGTCTTCCTTGGTGAAGACGGAACCAAAGTAGTTATTCAATTGGACCGCCATGTCCTTGTTCCCCATGATCAATTCACTTGTTTCTGATTGCAAGGGACCTACATTTGTTTTTACTAATCTCTTTATCTTCACATATCTATAAAAACTTTTGCAGTCAGTTTTTATGTTCCCTGCCAGTTTTCTTTCATAATCTATTTTCCCTTTCCTAATTAAGCCCTTTGTCCTCCTCTGCTGGTCTCTGAATTTCTCCCAGTCCTCTGGTAGGCTGTTTTTTTCTGGCTAATTTGTATGCTTCATCTTTTGCTTTGATACTATCCCTGATTTCCCTTGTTATCCACGGATGCACTACCTTCCCTGATTTATTCTTTTGCCAAACTAGGATGAACAATTGTTGTAGTTCATCCATGCAGTCTTTAAATGCCTTCCATTGCATATCCACCGTCAACCCTTTAAGAATTAATTGCCAGTCTATCTTGGCCAATTCACGTCTCATACCCTCAAAGTTACCTTTCTTTAAGTTCAGAACCATTGTTTCTGAATTAACAATGTCACTCTCCATCCTAATGAAGAACTCAACCATATTATGGTCGCTCTTGCCCAAGGGGCCACGCACAACAAGACTGCTAACTAACCCTTCCTCATTACTCAATACCCAGTCTAGAATAGCCTGCTCTCTCGTTGTTTCCTCTACATGTTGGTTTAGAAAACTATCCCGCATACATCCCAAGAAAAAGGTAAAACAGTCACCCATTATAACTGTTTTACCTTTGTTGCATGCATTTCTAATTTCCTGTTTGATGCCATCCCCAACTTCACTACTACTGTTAGATGGCCTGTACACAACACCCACTAGCGTTTTCTGCCCCTTAGTGTTTCTTAGTGTTATGATTTTAAAAATCCACTCCTCTGTAAATTTGGTCAATTATTTACCGATATTTTCACTGAAATTGTTCACCAAACTGACTGTTTTTTCCAAATATTGCCGCTGGCCAGTTGCTGACGTCACAATGCCTTTGCTGCTTCCGACCAGCTGCGCAGACTTTCAATGCGCAGCTAGTTACGCTCCAAACTCCCCGCTCCCTTCCTCCTTTCCCCCCCCCTCCCCCTCTTTCTCCCACCTCTTTCACTCGACAACTCCCCCCCCTACTCGGGCCCTGAAGCCTGAGTCCTTCAGCCTGCAGCCGGGAACCTCCCCGCCCCCTCCCTCCCGCTGCTAACCACACGCGCTGCCTGTCGCGTCGCTCGCAAGGCCTTTGAAAAAAGACAGGCTGTCTTCTTGCAGCGAGGGAGCGAGTGATTAATGCATTCAAGAACCAGCCCTCACCTCTGACAACCCCTCAAACTCTCCCTCTCCCCTCACTCTCTGCCCCCCTCATGCCCCCTCTCCCGCTCCTCCCCCTTGCTCTCCCCCACAGCCCCCTTCTCTCCCCCTCTCTCTCCACGCCAACCCCCTCCCCCTCTCCCTCCCCACTACCCCTCTCCCCATCCCTCCCCTACCCCTCTTACCCTCCATCCCCTCCATCCCCTCTTCCCCCTCTCTCCCTCTCCCCTACCCCTCTCCCCCTCCCTCCCCGCTCTTCCCCCCCCCTCCCCCCTTTCTCCCCACTCACCCCCCTCCCCATCTCTCAATTCTCCCCTCCCTCCCACCTCCTCCTCTCTCCGCCCTCCAACCCTCTCTCTCTCTCCCCTCCTCTCTCTCCCCTCTCTGCCCCTTCCCCCCCTCTGCCCCTCTCCAACCCCCTCCCCTCTCCCCTCCCTCTTCTCCCCCCACTCCCATCTCCCCCACTCCCCACTCTCACCTCCCTCCCCTCTCTCCCTCTTTCCCCTCTCTCCCCCTCCTCTTTGTCCCCCACTTCCCTCACCCACTCCCCTCCCCCCTGTGTGTGCGGGGGCTGGTAATGTGTGTGTGACGTCGCAGCGCCCCCCCCCCCCCTGCAACTGCGCATTGAGGGGACAAGAAACCAACGGCCCCCCCTTGGTCTAGTTATATTATAAAACTCTGATCTTGGATGTTTACTTGTAGGGATGCTTGCTTGAACTTTTTCTTTGATTCACATCTCTTCGAAAACCAGACGTCGAAACGAGGAAATATTTACATATATCAGTAGCGATTCATCTTATGATTTTAGAAATCCACTCCTCTGTAAATTTGGTCAATTATTTCCCGATATTTTCACTAAAATTGTTCACCAAACTGGCTGGGTTTTTTCAAATATCGCCGCTGGCCAGTTGCTGACTTCACAATGACTTTGTTGCTCGCAACCAGCTGCCCAGGCTTTCAATGCGCAACCAGTTATGCTCCCCACTCCGCGCTCCTTTCCTCCTCTCCCCCCTTCCACCTCCTCTTCCCCACACCTCTTTCCCAACGGCCCCCCCCCCCCCTTATTCAGGCCCTGAAGCCTGAATCCTGCAGTCGGGAGCCTCCCCCGACCCCTCCCTCCCGCTGCTAACCACACACACTGCCGGTCGCTTTGCTCACAAGGCCTTTGGAAAAAAAACACGCTGTCTTCTTGCAGTGAGGGAGCGAGTGATTATTGCGTTCAAGAACCAGCCCTCACGTCTGATGACGCGCCCCCTCAACACCTCAAACTCTCCACCCCTCTCCTCTCCGCCCACTCCCTCTCTGCCCTGGCGAGTAAGCGTAACCAGCTTGACAAGTAAGGTAGTATGCTTGGAGAAGTAAGGGGTGGGAGGGAGCCAGATTAGGGAAGTAAGGGATGGGAAGAAGCCAATTTGGGATGGGTGGTAGTCAACTTGGGGGGGAAAGGATGGGGGCAGCCACCTTGGGGAGTAAGGGATGGGAGGTAGCCAGCTTGTGTGAGTAGGGGGAGGAGGGAAACCAGCTTTGGGGAATAAGCGGAGGAAGGTATCCGGCTTGTGGAAGTAAGGGGAATGGGAGGCAGCCAGCTTTGGGGAGTAAGGGGAATGGGAGGGAGCCAGATTGGGGAAGTAAGGGATAGGAGGAAGCCAGCTTGGTGGAGTAAGGAGAATGGGAGGTAGCCAGCTTGGGGGAGTAAGGGATAGGAGGTAGCCAGCTTGGACGTGTAAGGAATGGGAGATAGCCAGCTTGTAATGGAAGTAGCCGAACATAGTAAGGTTAGACGAGTCTGGGTCCAGCTGAATCTGCCAAAACAAGCTTTTGGCATCCAGAACTGAGCACACTAATGCGTTGCCTACTTGAGCAGCAACTTCCTCTACCGTTCGCACAGGGTTGTGCAGACCTTTGATAGCTGTTGAGATACAATACAATACCTTTTATTTGTCATTTGAACCTCATATGAGGTTCAAACGAAATTTGGTTTCTGCAGCCATACAAGAAAAGAACCAAGACACACACCAACACAATTCAATTCACATAAACATCCATCACAGCGAGTCTCCTCCTCACTGTGATGGAAGGCAAAACTTAAACATATCTCTCCCCTGCACTCCCCTCCCTCTCCCCCCCATGTCAGAGTCAAAGACAGAGTCAAAGCCCCCGGCGGGCGATGTTAAATGTCCCGCAGCCATTAAAGCCACGCCGGGTGATGCAAGGCCACACACCGGGTCTTGGTGTTGGAGCCCCGGCGGGCACTCACAAAGTCCCGCGGCCATTCCAAGCCGCGCGGGGCGGTGATGTAGGCCCCGCTCCAGGTAATCTTCAACCCCGCAACTCGGGCGGGAGAAGTCGCCGTTGCGGAAGCCCCGAAAAGCGGTCTCCCACCAGGGACCCGCGGGCTCCCGGTATTACTGTCCACAGACCTGCGGTAGGAGCTTCCGAATCTCCGGGTATCGGGTCACAGTAGCGCTCCACCACAGCTCCACCTGCTCTGGACTCGGCCAGCTCCGTGATGGTGAGTAAAACCGCAGCTCCACGACTGGAGCCCCAGGTCATTCCTGTTGGAGGCCGCTCCACGTTGCAGCCCCAACGACAACGGAGACCCGACAAAGAAAAGGTCGGGTCTCCCGTGCAGGGGAAAGACCTTAAAGTTCCCCCACCCCACCCCACCCCCACACACATACCCCGACAAAAAAACAATAAAAACTACATAGAACAAGACAGAAAACAATTTTAAAAAGACAGACGGACTGCAGAGGCCGCTGCTGACAAGAGTCGCGCCGCCCCTGAGGTTTATGCAAATACGGATTTCCTCCTTGTTGTTTTCCGTTGTAACCACCATGGTGGAAACCCAGTGAGATGGGTCAGTAACTTCAGCAATGACACCCATGGAGACCATCCGCTTGAGTTCATTGTGTACTCTGTCACGCATGGCGTGCGGAACACAATGTGGTGCTTGCACCACAGGAGTGACGTTGGGATCAACGGCGATGTGATACTTGAGGGGCAACTTGCTTGTCATTAAATAGTTCTCTGTATGTATTTGCTGAGTTGGGTCCTTGGCGAGAAAGAGTTGATGAACTGTGCCTCCAAAGTATACTAGGCCTAGATCGTGGCATGCATTGATACCAAGCAGAGTTTCAAAATCCCCCTTGACGATATAAAACTTTAGGGTATGAGACGGCGAGTCTATGATGCAGTTTAAATTAGTCTGTCCAAGCGGGTGTAGAACATCTCCCCCGTAGGCCTGAAGCATGGCCTAGGCCTTTTCAACATGTTCAGCATTACGTATTTATTTTAACTCAGATAACGAGATGACATTGCATTTTGTGATCACAGGCTTGTTATTCACAAACATGGTTAACTCAGGGTCAAGTTGCTCGTTAGAGGAAGGGAGGAGAGAGTGGATGGCTGAACTGTTATCTGCACTTTCAGAGGGCTGAGGGCTGCACTTTCAGAGGTGGCACCTCAGGCACTTGGCTTTCATTATCAGCAAGCTCATGTTGTAACTGGTGCAAACTCGGCCTTGAGACGGATTGAGTCGCAAGGGAACGGGAACATCTTGCAAAGTGGTTGAATTTCTTGCAGAAATTGCAGATTTTACCATAAGCAATACAGAATTCCCGACCTGGAGCATGAGAATAGTTATAATTAGGACATCGAGCAGTAGACCTTCTCTGCTGCCAATCCGGGGAAGGCTGTGGACGGCTGTTACGACAGGAGGTGTCTGTACGGTTGACACTATACTGGGAACGCTGGCCAGAGATCACAGATTTAGTGTGAGAAGATGTTTTCTCAGCAATCCGACAGGCATGTTCAGCTTGATTAAGAGTCAGTTCAGTGTTCCGGAGCAATTCAACTCTTAACTTGTCATTAAGCATACCTCCAACGATTTTCTCGGGGATGAGATCATCGCATAAATCCCGAAATTGGCATCATGCAGCCATGTGTTTTAAGTCGCTAATAAAACATTCTACCGGCTCACCGATCCGTTGCATCCGAGCATAAAACTTGGTACATTCGATAATATAGTTCGAGGGGAGGTCACACAACTGTCTAAACATTGCAAGTAGGACAGCAGGGTCATCAATCGTTTCTGCAGGCACTTGGATCTGTCCGTTTGCATCTAAAACAGCAGGCTCAAACGTGAAATAGTCTGAACGTTTCATTGCCTCAGGACCAGCCAGGTTGAGTAACACAGAAGCACGTACATCTGGAGGATCGTTGCGATGAACTATGCGAACGTAGTGAGTGTAGTCACGCTTGAAAAGGCGCCAGCATTCAGCCACGTCAGAGTCAAAGATCTTAGGACTTGGACAGCGAGACAAGTTTGCCATGATAGAGCTAACAGGCACATAAAACAAATATAAAGAGCAAAACCGTATAAACGTGATCAGAGTAGGTAAGACTCACTTCCTAACACCATGTAATGAGTCGAGTCGGAAACACGTCAAGATACAATAGATGTTTATTAAAGTCCACTTACAGTATCGGTATGCAGGACATTAAAGTAACTAGCAGCTACTCAGACTGAATTACGTAGGCAATCTCTTGGTAATATAAATCGCATATTGGGCGGAGCAACTACTAACAAGCACTACAATTGGTTAGTAGGAAAAAAACAATCTACATAATGGAAATGGGAGGTATCCAGCATGGGGGTGTAAGAGATGGGACGGCGACTTCGCCCGCCCGAGTCGCGGGGTCGAGGAGTACCTGGAGCGGGGCCTTACATCACCCGGCATGGCTTGGAATGGCTGTGGGACTTTGCTAGCGCCCACTGGGGGCTCCAACAACAAGACCCGGAGCGCGGCCTTGCATCACCCGGCGCAGCGTTAATGGCCGCGGGACAATTGCCATCGCCCGCCGGGGGCTTTGACTCTGACATCGGGAGGTGAATGGGGAGTGCAGGGGAGAGATAAGTTGTTTTGCCTTCCATCACAGCGAGGAGGAGATGCGCTGTGATGGAAGTCTGTGTAAATTGTGTTGTGTCTTGGGTCTTTTTTTCTTGTGTGTGTGACTGCAGAAACAACATTTCATTTGAGCCTCTATGAGGTTCAAGTGACAAATAAATTGTATTGTGTATTGTGTATTGTGTAAGAAGGCAGCTTGGGGGAGTAAGGGATGGGAGGGAACCAGCTTGGGGGAATAAGGGATGTGAGGAAGCCAGTTTGGGGGACTAAGCTGAATGGGAGGTAGCCAGCTTGGTGGAGTAAGGGGAATGGGATGAAGGCAGCTTGGGGGAATAAGGGATGGGCGGTAGCCAGTTTGGGGGACTAAGGGGAATGGGAGGTTGCCAGCTTGGGGAGTAAGGCGAATGGGAAGTAGGCAGCTTGGGGGTGTTGGTTCGCTCATGTGTCGGACGATGTAGTTCGATGTTGGCTTCTGTCGTCGTCCAACATGTTGACAGAATTGTCGCACAACGTGTCACAGAGTGCATCGTGTTGTCGCTTTCAGGGATTGCCACGAGAGGCTTCAGTCATGATCCCCGCTTGGGAGAGTAAGGAATGGGAGGAAGCCAGCTTGGTGGAGGAACAGGAATGGGAAGTAACCAGCTTGGGCATTAAGGGATGGGAACAAGCCAGCTTGGTGGAGTAAGGGGAAGGTGAGATTGCCAGCTTGGGGGAGTAAAGGGTATGGGAGCTAGCCAGCTTGGGCAAGTAAGGGATGGGAGGTAGCCAGCTTAGGGGACTAAGGGGAATGAGAGGAAGCCAGCTTGGGGGTGTTCGTTCACTCATCTGTCAGACAATGTAGCTTGATGTTGGCTTCTGTCATCGTCAAACTTGTTGACAGAATTGTCACCTGACACGTTCCAGAGAGCAAGTTTCTATAAGATACCCCTCAATCTTCTGAATTCTAGCATGTACAAGCCGAGTCTAGCCAGTCTTTCTTCATATGAAAGTCCTGCCATCTCAGGAATCAGTCTGGTGAACCTTCTCTGTACTCCCTCTATGGCAAGAATGCCTTTCCTCAGATTGGTAGACCAAAACTGTATGCAATACTCCAGGTGTGGTCTCATCAAGACCCTGTATAACTGCAGTAGAACCTCCCTGCTCTTATACTCAAATCCTTTTGCTATGAATGCTAACATACCATTTGTTTTCTTCACTGCCTGCTGCACCTGCATTCCTACTTTCAATGACTGGTGTACCATGACATCCAGGTCTCGTTGCATCTCCCCTTTTCCTAATCGGCCACCATTCAGATAATAGTCTACTTCCTGTTTTTTGCCACCAAAGTGGATAACCTCACATTTATCCACATTATACTGCATTCTGCCATGCATTTGGTCACTCACCCAACCTATCCAAGTCACCTTGCAGCCTCCTAGCATCCTCCTCATAGCTAACACTGCCCTAAGGGGACTAAGGGGAATGAGAGGAAGCCAGCTTGGGGGTGTTCGTTCGCTCATCTGTCAGACGATGTAGCTTGATGTTGGCTTCTGTCGTCGGCAAACATGTTGACAGAATTGTCATCTGATGCGTCACAGAGAGCATCGGGTCGTTGCTTCCAGTGATCGCAATGAGGAGGCTTATGTTATGATCCCCGCGGTAGTAAGAGCTGGGAGGTCGCCAGCTTGCGGGAGTGAAGGATGGGAGGTAGATAGCTTGGGTAAGTAAGGGGAAAGGGAGGTAGCCAGCTTGGGGGGTAGTAAGTGGAATGGGAGGTGGACAGCTTGGGTGAGTAAGGGGAAAGGGAGGGAAGCCAGCTTGGGGGAGTAGTAAGGGGATGGTGGTTAGCCGGCTTGGTGGAGTAAAGGGAATGCGTGGTTGCCAACTTGGGGCAGTAAAGGGTGGGCGGAAGCCAGCTTGCGGGAGTAAGGATGGGCGGAAAACCATCTTGGAGGAGATAGGGATGGGAGGTAGCCAGTTTCGGCATGTAAGGTAGCCAGCTGACAAGTAAGGAAGTATGGTTGTGGAAGAACGTGGTGGGAGGTAGCCAGCTTTGGGGAGTAAGGGATAGGAGGAAGGGAGCTTGGAAGAGTAAAGGATAGGAGGTAGCCAGCTTGGGCGATTATGGGATCGGTGGTAGCCTGCTTGTAAGGGGAAGGGGAGGAAACAAGTCTGGGGGAGATGTGAGTCCACCTGCCGTGAGTGAGTGAGCTGTGAGTCCACCAATCTTACTTGCCAAATCAAGCAGAGTGCAGGGCCAACAGTCCAATCCATTCCATTTCAAGTCAATGGGAGGAGCCATCTTGGGGTGTAAAGGTTGGGAGGAAGCCAGATTGGTGGAGTAAAGGGAATGGGAAGTAGCCAACTTGGGGGAGTAAGGGGAATGGAAATTAGCCAGCTTGGGCGTGTAAGGGATTGGAGGTAGGCAGCTTGGGGGTAGGTAAAGGGAATGTTATTTAGTCAGCTTGGGGGTGTAAGGGGTGGGAGGTAGCCAGCTTGCGGGAGTAAAGGGTGGGATGTAGCCAGCTTGGGGGAGTAAAGGGTGGGAGGTAGAAAGCTTGGGGGAGTAAAGGATGGGAGAAAGCCAGCTTCTGGGAGGAAGGATGGGAAGGTAGCAGATCAGAGGAATAAGGGTTGGGAGGAAGCCAGCTTGGAGGAGTAAGGGGAAAGGGAGGTTTCCAGCTTGGGGGAGTAAGGGGAATGGGCAGTAGCCAACTTGGGGTAGGTAGACAGCTTGGGGGAGTAAGGGGAAAGGGGGGTAGCCAGCTTGGAGGAGTAAGGGGAGGGAGGTACACAGCTTGCCTCTCAGCTTGGGGATGAAGCCAGCTTGGGGGCAAAACGGTTGGGAGGAAGCCAGCTTGGGGGAGTAAGGGGAATGGGAAGTTGCCAGCTTGGAGGAGTAACTGGAATGGGAGGGAGCCAGCTTGTTCGTGTTCGTTCGCTCATGTGTCAAACGATGTAGCTCGCTGTGGCTTCTTTCGACATCCAACATGTTGACAGAATTGTTGCCCAACATGTCACAGAGTGCATCATTGTGTCATCGCATCAGGGATTGTCAGGAGGAGGCTTCTGTCATGATCCCCGCTTGGGGGAGTAAGGGATGAGAGGTAGCCAGCTTGGTGGAGTTGAGGATGGGAGATGGACAACTTGAGGTAGTATGGGGATGGGAGGGAAGCCAGCTTGGGGGGAGTGAGGGGGAAAGGGATGAAGCCAGCTTGAGGGGGGTAAGGGGAATGGGAGGTAGTATGCTAGTGGAAGTAAGGGGTGAGAGGTAGCCAGCTTTGAGGATTAAGGGATGGAGGGTACCCAGCTTGGGGTGTAAGTGATGGAGGTAGCCAGCTTGGGGGAGAAAGGGGGATTAGTTGGCAGGCAACTTGGGGGAGTAAGGGGTGGGAGGAAGACAACTAGACAATAGAAAAAAGACAATAGACAATAGGTGAGGCCAGCGTAGGTCCTTCGGCCCCTCGTGCAGCACTGCCACTCTACCCCCCACATAACCATGTGCCTAATTTTGCACCTAATCTCCTATGTGGGACCTTATCAAATGCTTTCTGAAAGTCCAGGTACACTACATCCACTGGCTCTCCCTTGTCCATTTTGCTAGTTACATCTTCCAAAAATTCCAGAAGATTAGTCAATTACTCCTTAGCTTGGAGGAGTAAAGGATAGGAGGTAGCCAGTTTGGGCGAGTAAAGGGATGGTGACGTAGCCCAGCTTGGGGAAGTAACTGGATTGGCAGGTAACCAGCTTGGGGGGGGGGGGGGGGGGAGGGAGGAAGCCAGCTTGGTGGAGTATAGGGAATGGGAATAACCGTTGGGTGAGTAAGGGATGGGAGTAGCCAAGCTTGGGGGAGAGTAAGGGGAATCTGAGGCATCCAGCTTGGGGAGTATGGAGTGGAGATAACCAGCGTGGGGGAGTAAGCAATGGGAGGCAGCTAGCTCTACGGTAGACAGAGACACATGGGAGTGGTGCCAGATAGGAGTAATAAGGGAGGGAGGAGCCAGCTTGGAGAAGGTATGGGATGGGAGGGAGCCAGCTTGAGGGAGTAAGGGAAATGAAGTTAACCAGCTTGGGGGAGTAAGGGGAAATAAAGGTAGCCAGCTTGGGGGAGTAATGGGAATGGGAGGTAGCCAGCTTGTGGGTGGGTGATCGTTCGCTCGTGTGTCAGACAATGTAGCTCGCTGTTGGCTTCTTTTGTCATCCGACATCAGGGCCGGATTTACGTATAAGCTAGACAAGCTTAAGCTGAGGGCCTCGAGATCAAGGGGGGCCTACTCACGTCGCTGCCCCACCGACCATCTTCCCACCGGTAACTCTACTCTTCGCCCGTTGACCCTGGCCAGTCCAATGCCCTCCAGCAGCCCGCAGCCGTCGCCTTTCCTGCAGCCTGGATTCAGCAACGGGCCTGAAGTTTCCACGCTGCAGATTCCCACTCCCTGGGTTTGACTGCTCTGGGTCTTAGTGCTCGGCACCCCAACCGTGGTAATCTCAGTGGCTGTTCCACTGGGTCCTCCCCATTCCCCTCAAACCATGTGACCCCAGCTCTTCCCACTCACACTACAGTCCTCATACCCCCCTCCCCCCTGACCACCACCACCCCTCCACCAGACATCGCCTCGGCCTCAGCCCACTCACCTGCCTTCCTCCGGCCCCAACCCCCATCCCTGCCACAGGCCCAACACTCCAGCTTCACAAGGCGATCCAGGTAAGGCATCGCCCGCTCCGCGGTGAATCCAATATGTATTTTAAAACCAACTGTTTAATGACAACATACAGTAGGATCTAAAAGTGTCACAATGTCGTTGTCGGGTAGTCATGGTCTGGACCGAATTGTTGACCGAATTGTCGTCCGATGTGTCACGGAGAGCATCACATAATTGCTTCCCGGGATCACCACGAGGTTTCTGTCATGATCCCTGCTTGGGGAGTAAGGGATGGGAGGAAGCCAGCTATGAGGAATAAGGGGAATGGGAAATAACTAGCTTGATGGAGTAAGGGATGGGAGGTGGGAACCTTTCGGTAATATGGGATGGGAGGAAGCCAGCTTGAGGGGGAGTAAGGGAAAAGGATAAAGCCAGCGTGGGGAGCAAGGAATGGGAGGAAGCCAGCTTGTGGGAGTAAAGGATGGGAGGTAGCCAGCTTTGGATAGTAAGGGGAATGTGAGATAGCCAGCTTGGAAGAGAGGGGAATGGGAGGTAGCCAGCTTGAGCGAGTAAGGGATGGGAGGTTGGCAGCTTGGGGGAGTAAGGAACGGGAGGTAGGCAGCTTGGGGGAGTAAGGAACGGGAGGAACCGACAATCCATGACACGTCTGCCAGCAGACCCAGGGCCCCACCTCTGGCCCACTCTGCCTGCCCGAACACCACCAGGCCCAGCCTCGCAACGCCATTGCTCCCACGAGGAACAGCACCAACACTCACCGCCTTCCTGAACGATCTCGGCCCTGGACCACTGAGGTTACCATTGTCGTCGATTTCCCCGTGCGGCCTACCCGTGGTAGTTGCCACCGACCTTCACCGACTCCGCCGACCATCGCTGCCTCGCCGGAGCCGCCAACCTTCTCTCCCTTCCCATTCATCCGCTGACCAGCACTTCCGACACTTTGCCCGCGTGCCATTCCACTCCCCGCGGGCCTCAACCAGCGACTCTGCCGGCCCTGACCGCTCCACTGCCCACCGTGGGCCACAGCGATCGCCTTACCAAAGTCCTAGGCTCAGCCTCAGGCCTGTAGTCTTACTGCAGGTGTTCGGACTGTGCTGGATCCTAGTGCTCCCCTCCTCTCACAGGGAACCTCAATGGATAATAAGTGCAGATTAGGCCATTCGGCCCTTCGAGCCAACACCGCTATTCAATATGATTGTGGTAGATCATCCCAATCAGTAACCCATTCCTGCCTTCTCCCCACATCCCCTGACTCCACTATCTTTAAGACCTCTATCTAACTCTCTCTTTAAAGTATCCAGAGAACCGGCCTCCACCGCCCTCTGAGGCAGAGAATTCCACACTCACAACTCTCTGTATGAAAAAGGTTTCTCATCTCTGTTCTAAATGGCATTCCCCTTATTTTTTAACAGTGGCCCTTGGTTCAGGATGCCCCCAACATCGGGAACATGTTTCGTGCCTCTAGCGTGACCAAACCCTTTATATGTTTCAATAAGATTCCCTCTCAACCTTCTAAATTCCAGAGTATACAAGCCCAGCCACAGCATACTCTCAGCATATGATAGTCCCACCATCCCGGGAATTAGCCTTGTGAACTTATGCTGCATTACCTCAATAGCAAGTATGTCCTTCCTTCAATTTGGAGACCAAAACTGCACCAGGGTCCGTCGGTGGGCGGCGCGACTCACGTCGCAGCGGCCTCTGCAGTCCGTCTGTATTTTTTTTATTTTTTGTCTCGTTTAAATGTAGTTATAGTGGGGGTTTTTTTTAAATTGAGTATGTGTGTGAAATCCAGGTTAGCCGGGAAGTGGTGTTAGGTAAATTGAATGGATTAAAGGCCGATAAATCCCCAGGGCCAGATAGGCTGCATCCCAGAGTACTTAAGGAAGTAGCCCCAGAAATAGTGAATGCATTAGTGATAATTTTTCAAAAACTCTTTAGGTTCTGGAGTAGTTCCTGAGGATTGGAGGGTAGCTAATGTAACACCACTTTTTAAAAAGGGAGGGAGAGAGAAAATGGGGAATTACAGACCAGTTAGTCTAACGTCGATAGTGGGGAAACTGCTAGAATTAGTTATTAAAGATGGGATAGCAGCACATTTGGAAAGTGGTGAAATCATTGGACAAAGTCAGCATGGATTTGAAGGGTAAATCATTTCTGACGAATCTTATAGAATTTTTCAAGGATGTAACTAGTAGAGTGGATAAGGGAGAACCAGTGGATGTGTTATATCTGGACTTTCAGAAGGCTTTCGACAAGGTCCCACATAAGAGATTAGTGTGCAAACTTAAAGCACACGGTATTGGGGGTTCAGTATTGATGTGGATAGAGAACTGGTTGGCAGACAGTAAGCAAAGAGTAGGAGTAAACGGGTCCTTTTCACAATGGCAGGCAGTGACTAGTGGGGTACCGCAAGGCTCAGTCTGGGACCCCAGCTATTTACGATATATATTAATGATTTGGACGAGGGAATTGAATGCAACATCTCCACTACAGGATGCTGAGTTGGATGATCAGCCATGATCATATTGAATGGCGGTGCAGGCTCGAAGGGCCGAACGAATGGTCTACTCCTGCACCTATTTTCTATGACTGACACCCGGAGCCTGCGGGTCCCTGGTGGGAGACCGCTTTCGGGGCTTCCGCAACGGCGACTTTTCCCGCCCGAGTTGCGGGGGTTGAGGATGACCTGGAGCAGGGCCTACATCGCTCGGCGCGGCTTTAACGGCCGTGGGACTTGCTAGCTCCCGCCGGGGGCTCCAACACCAAGGCATGGAGCGTGGCCTTGCATCGCCCGGCGCGGCTTTAATGGCCGCGGGACACTTACCATTGCCAGCCGGGGACTTTGACTCCAACATCGGGAGGAGTGCAGGGGAGAGATAAGACTTTGCCTTCCATCACAGTGAGGAGATTCACTGTGATGGATGTTTGTGTAAATGTGTTGTGTCTTGGTTATTTTACTTTTGTGTATGACTGCAGAAAACAAATTTCGTTTGAACCTCAAGAGGTTCAAATGATAACAAATAAATTGTATTGTATTGTACTGCTGCAGAAGGACCTCTTTGCTCCTATACTCAAACTCCTCGTTATGAAGGTCAACATGCCATTCGCTGTAAAAGTCTGCCTTCCTGTTTTTTACACCAAAGTGGATAACCTCACATATATCCACATTAAACTGCATCTGCCATGCATCGGCCCACTCACCCAACCTGTCCAATTCACCCTGCACTCTCATCGCATCCTCCTCAGTATTCACTGCCAACCAGCTTTGTGACATCTACAAATTTGCTAATGTTACTTGTAATCCCTTCTTCTTTCCCTTCCTTCCATTTCACACAGAGAGTGGTGAATCTCTGGAATTCTCTGCCACAGAAGGTAGTGAGGCCATTTCATTATTTAAGAGGGAGTTAGATGTGCCCTTGTGGCTAAAGGGATCAGGGGGTATGGAGAGAAGGCAGGTACAGGATACTGAGTTCGATGATCAGCCATGATCATATTGAATGGCGGTGCAGGCTCAAAGGGCCGAATGGCCACCCTGCACCTATTTTTATGTCTATATCATGATGTATTGTAAATAGCTGTGGTCCCAGCACCGAGCCTTGCGGTACCCCACTAGTCACTGTCGCCATTCTGAAGGGACCCATTAATCGCTACTCCTTGTTTCCTGTCTGCCAACCAATTTTGTAAACGTCAGCACTCTAACCCCAATACATGTGCCCTAATTTTGCCCACTAATCACCTATGTGGGAACTTTATCAGTGGGTTTATCACTGGGTCTTGCCCTTCCTCCTTGAACCAGGTGACTGCAGCTACTCCACACCACAGCATCAGTCTGAAGATGGGGCTCGACCCGAATCGTCACCTATTCCTACTCTCCATCGATGCTGCATCACCCGCTGCTGACCCTGAAACCAAAGATACTAAACTCACTCACTACAAGATCTTTGCCTGAAACATCGCCCGTTCCTTACCTCTCTCCGCTCTATGATCTTAGTCCCGGTCCCGCCCGGGCCGAGTCTCCCCATCGACCGCATGGAAATGGCGGCGGAGATAGAAAGAGGCAGAGAGAAGAAGAAGCGGCAGTTGGTGACGTAGCTGCCGACGGACCTGAGGTAAATAATGTTTGTAAATCAGCACGCAGCGGATCTTTTGGGTCAATGATGGGGAAGAAGTGAGGTAAAATCACAATAAATACAACATAATATAAATAAATAAACTAATACACGGTATGGTGTGTGGGGAAACTGGCGTCAAACTCCTTATAAACCTCATCC